>NW_009916732.1:0-115063 GCF_000696875.1 Nestor notabilis | reverse complement strand
CCCGTGCCTGCTGGAGGGACCAGGTGTCCTAGGGATAAGGATAAGTTGTTGGGGGTGGGCATGGAGGGCACTGGATCGGTCAGCTGCCTTGCTGCAAAGGCAGTGAATGTGACGATCTGGCCATCATCTTTCCTTCTGCAGAGGAAAGGCAGAGCAAGGAGATTTTAATTAATATTTGCACCAACACTGTGTTGTGTTCACCAAGATGCATAGAGGAGCCATTTGAGTGAGGTAACTTACAGTTAACCAATCTGAACCCCTTTTCTATTTATACCCTTCAATATGAAGAACTCAGCGTTACTAAGAAGTCAAGCCGTTGTTCTCAAAATTAAACGTGGCAAACAAGATTTCATGTAGACATAGGCACCTGAACAGAGATTTTGAGTATGATCTAATAATGTTAATCCATTATTCCAAATGTGGATTTGTTATATTTAAAAAATGGATGAGAAACTGGTTTCCCAACAACCATTTAAAATCACTGTTCACTTTAGTAAGCTGAAGTATTTTGTCTCTTTATGCCAAAGCCTAGCAAACAGAAGTGTAAATAAAATGGAGAACATGAAACTTCTCTTAGTTTTCAGTAGATAATCGTTCTTTTACAATCTGAGACTCTCTTTGTACAACAAGGTCTTATACATAATTTTCAGACAAAGAACCTAAGTATTACTTTAGCAATAGAGAAATCTGTACTAGAAATAGAAATAAAGTTGAAATTCATGTTGGATTCCTTAAAAATCTCTTGGAGGTTTATTATGTTCTAGTGAGAAGGATTGTCAGGGGCTACAGCACATACATCGCAAAGCTTTTAAATAAAACATCTTCCACCTCTCCAGGAAATAAGTATCAATTGTATTTTAAAAATTATTTAACAAAGATGTTTTATGGCCACTGTGTATCAGCAATTATTGCTGTGTAAAATAAAATAACTAATCAATTAATACAGAAGTAATTTTATTACCAAATGGATAGAAGAGATATGAAAAGCCCTAATTAAAAGCATTGTCTGCTCTGCTTACACTAATGATTCTCTAAGAACCAATGCTATTTGTGAATTAGCTTGATCACTAAGGAATTAAAGAGAACAAATTATTTCTATGAAAATAGTGCTCTACATGCATGAAGGCTAGACAGAAAAAGCACCCAGAGTTGTTTCTGTACCTGATCAACTGGCTTGTCTAATCCATTTTACTGTGGATAGTTGGCCTGACATGACTTCAGATTAGTTTAATAGGGATTGAAGTGGCATGAAGTGTATAAATCTATGAATTTGCAAGTACAAATATGTTTAGGAATTCATTTATCTTTAAAGGCAGGAGGAGGGGAGAAAGTTCAAAGTAAAATATGGATACATTTGTAAACATAGATGATTCCATGGGAAATCTGGAAAAGAACTAAACCCCATGCAATTTGGACAGCAAATCCTGATGACTTTACTGAGTTTCTCTGCACAAAATCAATTACTTAAGTTAAACGAGAAAGCCCCCAATATCTGGTGCTTTGGAGAATTGATGTGGAAGTTCTTAGGTAAACCTACAAGTCCCATTGATTACAGCCCAAATAAAGCAGACCTCTGGCATTCAGCTTTCTGAGCTGGCATGATCAGCACGTAATGTCTTTGGAGCTAGAGCTGCCAAGAGAAAGGGATCAGAGACAGCCAAATTATGATATCACACCAATAAAACCTCATCGTAGTGACATACATAAAACACTCTGTAAATTGCTTTTTGTAACTTTTAATTTATTAAGAGCTTTTGAACTATGTTTTCATTCTGTGACATGTTTCCATTTACCTCTCATACCCTTCATTAATTTGTTTCCTGTTTGAGAAATAATACCACATTTTTGGCAGTTTGAAACTGCTGAAAAAATATATCATACCCTACTTGAAGTAGCTTGCCAGAGAATCAGGAGTGTGCAGTATTTTGAATTGCTAGGCTGAATTACAGTGAATTACTTGACTACTCAATTTGTCTAGTGTCAAGGTTGAGTCATGATAGCTGCCTGTCATGCTGCTGTTTCGTCATCCCTAAGCCTAAATTGAGAACAGTTTCAGCAGCTGATATCTGGGGCTTTGGAAAATTTGTAGATGCTGGATTTCTGCTCTGGACGGTGGTGTGTGGACCAATTTGCAGGGCAGCTTGCAGTGTTAAATAAAACAGACCAGACACAGTTCCAGGAATGATGGGGGCTTGCTATTGGCAGACCTAGCTCAGGGTTCAAACACTGGCATCTTGAAACCTTCCCAGTTGCTGGCTTTCTCCGCCATAAGTTCATAAAGGTGACTCAGCCATTCTGGGAATGGGACCAAAGGCATAAATGGACAGAGTAAAGGATTAAAATAACTCAATACCACATCATATAGTGCTGACCCCTCAGCTACCCATCCATAAATCCATTTGAGAAGCATTTATTCTTCTTCTACAGCCTGCTTGGCACATTTTTCCAGCTATGACCTCACAAACAACTATTCTGCCATGAGCTGAAAAGGTTCTGAAGAAAGACTGAAACTCTCTCCCAAAAGCTCCTCTTCACCCTCACCCATCAAAACATCCTTGCCTAAACTGTAACTGGCTTTATGGTTTATTAACTAAAAGGCAACTGTTTCAAAGCATTAGGTCTGTAACTTTGAAGAGCGAAGCAGTTAGATCTTGTAGCAGGTAGAGTTTGCAACTATTGAATATATATAGCACATATGGAACCCTACAGATATTATACCCTTTCACTTTGTTAATACAAATTTCTTTGTGTTACCTGTGATCTAAGTCAGAAAATTTCTTTGACTATTTTCAAGAAACTGGAACAACAAAGAAATGTGGTTAAAAGTAAGGAAATCAGGTAAAAAGCTAGCTGAAGTTTCCTTTTGTTTCCAGTCTGCTGTGTAGATCATTGGTCAAGAAGGGAGTTACAATACCTTTGAAGATGACCTTTAAAGGCCAGGCCATTCAGGTGATATTAATATTTCTTGCCAGCCCTTGAGTTAAACCCCACGGGAGGGGAAGGGAGCATTTGAATTGAGGGACACTGAATCTAAAGAGGCTTTTGGAATGGGTTGATGGGAAGGGCTTTATCGCAATTGGGAAAGATTTCCCACAGTTCATGTGTCAGACAGGGAGGAAAGATCTTATGAAAGCAACAGGGGCCAAAGGTTTTGTGATGAAAACTGGGGCAGAGAAGAAAAAGCTTATTTTTGTTTCCTTCCAAGATATGACTGGATTTTGACATGAAAAAAATATCAGCTTCCTGCTGTGTAGGAAGCTCATACCATGAGATCAAAGAATAGTGAGTGTCTAGCTGCTAGCTCACATGGATTTTAAAAGCTCGGTATTTGAAATCAAAAAAAGTCAAGCCCTGGAGCAAACAAGAAATGAATGAACCCTCAACACTCAGTGCTAACTCTACCTAAGAATGAAAGCTGGAGACTGATTTCCTGATGTTTGAGGGCCACCCTGGAGAACTCTGGGGGTTGTCCATTTGCCATGGTGGGATCTATCCTTGGATGTGCTGAATGCCAGCTGAAATCAAGCTATGGCAGGAGTCACTAGAGGGTACTGTAATACAGAGTATTTTTTATTGTGCATGAGTGATATTCATTCTTTCTGTCAAAACTAAGGCTTATCATCTAACTTTTTTTGGGAGACATTGATGTAAATAGAAATAACTTTATTATTAACTGTCTTCCACTGTCTGGCTAGACTAACTTGTTGAGGTATTAGTCTCTAGAACACAGCTTGTTGGGGTATCAGTCTACTAGAACAGGGCAATGCCTGCATACTGTTCACCATCTTTATTGGAGGACCAATGTAGTCATGCGAAATGAAACTGGAAGAAAACATGTATTTCTCCAGCACTAGTTTCACCTCTAAATACAAACCAGCTTACAGTACAACGAAAGTTGTCCTGAAAAGTGCATGATCTCATGCAGATTAACAATGTGGTAATGTGTAGGTTCAGAGACATTGTGATCAATACACTCAAGGATCAAGTCCCCAGGCAGTTGGTCACATCCCTAGAAATAACTTGAATAATTTTGATGCTAAGGACTTTCCTATGCGCTGCTGTCCAGCGAATTGGAGCAGGTATTTTGCACAGTGCCATACAACGACATTCAGAGTTGAAACTGAACCTTGTATGGATGGCTCACCTTCTGGCCTGGATACCTCCACATTCCTGAGTCCCTATGGGCATTGCCAGGGTTCTGGGAAAGGGCATGAAAAAAGACGTATCTCACTCCCCCTTTCTTTCCTCTTATTTTAGACTTCCAGTAAGAAGGAGATTTATACAAAACTGCTGAGAGACTTTTAGCACTAGTGGTTAGTTGTACCACATGAATATATTTTCTTCTCTAAGTGCCTTTCATATATCTATAGATCTATATATACGTATTTCATCACCTTTAAACCTGCATTATGTGAATTAATTATAGTTCCGCTGTCGGAATGAATGATAAAATGTGGATATGTTGCTGCCTAGTTTAGATATTGTCTTTCAGATATGGATAACAAATTCATGTTTGGGATTATTAACCCAGTCTAGATAATCTGAACTGTTGTCAAATCCAGCTGTCATGATACAGTTTAGCTACCACATACACAATCCTGGAAGCCTGAATCTGTCTCTTGTTTTTCCATTCTTTGCTTTTTACGTATGCTGTCTTGACATTTGATCTCATATAGGCACTCAATTCTCATCTCAATTTGCACTTTCAATTCCTTTTCATCTGGCAAATTGTTATCAGAGTTATTTTTGTTTTCTGCAGATACACTTATTTTTTGCTGAGTAGTCAATGAGTACTTGTTAGTCATAATATGGTGTTCTGATTATTTGTTATTTGTGCTGTGTGAATGACCACTGAAGTCATTAATCTTGACAGGACAAGTAAAATAGATACATTTATATTATTTCTATATATTTCCAGTGTGGTATTCTATGCTAAATAAAACATTTTTTGACCCCAAATATTCAGCTATTTCAAAGTATTTCCAAATATTCTGCTAAATTACTCATATGCCCTTTTAGCCACAAGACTGGACTCTGAATTTGTCTTGTAGAGAATGCCTCCTAATCACAGAATTATTAATTTTTATTTTACTTGAAACACTCAAATATATCTCAAAATTTAAGTAACATTGGTGATGCAAATAATATTAATTTCAGCAAACAACACACTATTATTAAACATAAGTAATAGTGAAAGAAAAATTATGCATAGTATAATAAAACTATTGAAAGTAAATTTTCAGAACAGCTGTCTATTTCCTGAACTCTTCTAATCATTTTGGCTCAGTGGAAGCTGCCATTTTATTTACAGTACACAGAGAAGATCCAGATTTATTATGCAGAACAAGAATGGGAAAAGGCAGAAGGCTGTTCATGTGTAAACAAGGAACTCCAAAAGGTTTAGCTCTGCTTTGAAAAGTTAATATGTAAAATGACAAGTTCTTTCCCAGTTTTGCAGCCTGTGTGCATTCATAGTTACATCTGCCCACCTTAGTGACAAAAATAATTTTACTAATCTTTAAACTTACTAACCCTGATGAGCAACACAGACCAAGAGGCCGAGCCATACCCCGTTCCTCCCAGTTCACCATTAGTAGGTTAACTCCCTGCATGTCACTCTAAAATATGGCTGGTCACAGCCATGCCTACCCACAGGTGGCAATCGGAGTGCTCAGAGGTCACTGAAGGTGTACTCTGAAGGCAGTAGGGCTGTTCAAGGACAGCTGGGCAAATAATGTGTCTCGGGCTCCTTGGTACCAGCAATAATGTACAGGAAGATATAAACCCAGTTTGACTTTTTCATTTTAACTTTAGTTTGCCAGGCTGAGAGTTGAAAGCAAATTTTCTCTCTCTTCTCCCCGTCCTCTTCCCCCCCGCCTTGTAAAATGAACAGATTTGTTATAAAGCTCCTCAATCTACATTACTCAATACAAACCTCTCACTTTCCCCCACTGCAACCTTTTTTTATTTTCCCATATAGAAGTTTGCTCTGCTTCAGGGTAATGTAGATGCTGAAAAGTGTCATGGTGAGTCAACACTCTGGGCACAACAGAGCTTTCAAATAAAACCTTCTGAAAAGCAGAAACAGAAGTATTACTCATCTCCTTTTTTTCTTGCTGCCAAACTTCTTTCTCCTTCAAGATCACACTTTTTTTTTCTCATTCATAATCCTATTAAAAAAAGGCATGGAAGTAAACTGTTGTGTAAGGACAAATATATTGTGTGATAGAAAATGTTTGCTACACTGTTTATCTGTCTATCTCTGACTATATATAAACAATAACAAACAGTAAGCTAAACCCAGCTAATTGTCTCATTGTGGGGGGATTTCATGAGAGCCTAGAACTGGAAGACTTAGGACTCTCCATGTTTCCAGTATAGAGAGTTCATCGCTCTTGCTCAATGAAGTAACTCTTTGCTACTTCATATGCCTCATTCTTTGTGTAATTTGACATCTGGCAGTTGCCCTAACTCATATTGAGGGACCATGGAGCACCTTTGAGCTTTGCTGCAGGAGCCTCTACCATTGCCAAGGTAGCATCATCATCCAGAGTCATGAGTCATTCTTTCTTCCATGCTCCTGTGGAGCAGAAGGCTCTCTGTGTGAATGCTGTACTCTCATACACAAAGACTAAAGAAAAAAAAATTCTTCAAAACTGGGTGAGATTTGAAATTAAGATGCTTTGATGCCCTTTTCCCTCAGGAGCCAGGAGATGAGAGGGTGGGTTTGTACTTGCAACCATCCTTCCAAATCTTTGACTCCCATATGGCTAATATTGCTGCTTGTTGTGGCGTTGGCTACAGCCTTAGCTCAAACAGGCTTCATTGACTCATCTGATACCAAATTATGTGACACTGGCTTTTTCTTCTTCGTTGTTTCTTCTTCTTTATTGCTGAACCACTACTATTTAGCCTATTATATTTGTTACCTGGAAACTTTGAGAAGATTGGCCAAAAGTTTAACAACAGTAGGCTTTGTGTCTCTCACTGTCAGCAGTGTGCCTGTGGCTTTTATGATCAGATTTGCCGCGTATGTCTTTAGGAGACAAGCCACAAGGAAGTATGACTAACTTACATGTCAGCTGCTTCTTCATGACTCTTCTTTGTAAGTAGGATTCTTTTTCCTAGCAAGCGAACATTATTCCTTGTAGAAGAAACAGATACGCAGGATATTTGAATGGCACACAATATGGTAACGATGATGATATCATTTGAAAGTATATAGAGATAATCAGTTTTGACCACCAGATTGCTGACAAAGAGCTCACCTTTCATGAACAGTTAAAATAATTAATGTTATCAATATTTTGTTCGGAAGAAACTATTGTTATCATTTGTAACATGAAACAAAATCACTGCAAAGTTGTGCAAACAGGTCTTTTAGAAACTAATAATCACAGTAAGAACAACCCATGTGCTGAATTTAACCCGAGAAGAGTGTAGCTCATGGATACTTACGAGGCTATGTTCTATTGTACATCTGAAATCTTTATTCCTTCTTCAGGCAATTAAAATTCTTGAAACCATTTTTTCTTAGCTGTATATAATTGAGCTGAATATAATTGATAAGTGACATGAAGTTATTCCTGGTCACGTTTGGATATCTAAGTTTTCCTATGCTTCGGACAGTCAGAATAGACTCATCTTAAAATCAGTAGAGAAACAAAGGTATTTTTAGGTTACACATATCTGATCTACTTCAAGTGGCTGCTTTAGGATGAGAAGAATAGTGCCGTAGACTCTCCTGTCTATATTGCCTAGATGTCATTTGACTGAAAGGGAGATAAGGGTAACTAGCTTGTCTATAGCTATGCAGATGAGTCCCTCTTCTTTTTATTCTAAACACCATAATTAGTTGATGCTTGCTAGATGCTTTCAACCTGAAAATGCTGTGTATGGGCTTGTTCTATTCCTCCCCTATGAGGATGCATGCAAAATATGTACAGATTTAACAATGACTGTTTTCAGGGAACAATTAAGAAAAAACATATGGGGTGTCCGATGCTCTGAAGAAGCTGAGTTAAATAAGTTTTAGAAAATTTTGTATATGCAATCTCCATATATGCATCGTCAACAGCTTATTACAGTTTTTCCATACCACGATATCTAGGCTTTCTGCCAGAGCACTCTTTGGGTATGCTTAGTATGCAGCACCTGGAAGTACTTCCGAGATCACAGATCAAGTTTTGTATCCTGATGCCACCCTCATTTTGGGGGGTCAGATTTGGATATATACACTTCTCCTTTCCTGAGTTCCTTGTTTATTGAGGAAGGAAAAATAGCCACATGAAATGGGGAGAAGTTTGGCTAGGGAAGGACCAGGATCTAGGCAGTCTGGGCTAGTACATGTATCAAACAGCTTAGACATACGCTATGCGGCAAAAAGTATTTAAGGAGTGTAGCACATCTCAATGCAGCAGGTCAAACCTAACAACCTTACAGTTAAGTTCAAATAATAGGCACTGAATTTAAACTGCCTCCTATTTTGCCGAAAATGAGTTGTAGGGAGATTTCTTCAGTAAATCGTTTAGACATCCCTTCCTTTGCTGTTTGTAGTGCACACATGTGACATAATGTCACACAGGACAATAAATACAATTTAAATGGTCACATTTTCCCTGTGTTCTCCAGAGAGTTTATTTCAAAGGTTCTGCTGTTGCTTTCCCTTTTGTGGTTGACAAAGGGGTGGGAAAGGTTCACTTATTCTCCCCTACACAAGACTAGTAGCAGTGATGAGCGAGAGTCACTAAAAGCAGCAGCAGGAGGAGAAAGAACTCTCCTGGGATCATGATGAATGTGACCAAAGGCACAGGGGGCCTTTCTATTTCCTTTAAATGGAACTGTCCTAGTCTTTGAGGCAATCAAGTACCTTTTATCTCCTTTAATCACTTGCATGCAAACTAATTGTAGTTGGAGGGAAGTGTGTGCAGTTGTTCTCAGCTGGCAAGGATCATGTAATATTTAGAGGGAATCTCACAAAAGATTTCAGGGGGAACAAAAGTGATCTAGATATATTCTTGTTATGACATGATGGAATCTAGACTCGCTTTGCCATTTAGATGTAGGATTCAAAATCCACATCTTATTTTCTTGGCATGCCTTCATCTTCCTTCCTTTCTTTGCAGTTTTGGGGCCAGCGCCTAAAGCTCTCTACAAAGATTCTGTTGTTGTTGTCCACTGAGGCTTGGGATGCCTAAAAGATTATCATTTGAATAAAGTACCTTTTATTGTGGTCAGTCCTGCAACTAAGATGATGTTGCATGCAAAACTGCAAAACTGCAAAACTGCATGTTGACTTCATAAGCTGTAGGAAACATATAGTAAAATATTGTGTGCTGAAATAATTTTCCCAACTGTTCTCAAAGCAAGGCATGAGAAGCAGAAGGTATCACATTACTTTTAAATTACATGGCATCTTACCGTAAAATGTTATGCACCAAATCTCTGCATGCCACCACTATTAAGCCAAGTCCTACTAAAAATAATTGCGTGTGCATTCTATTCATGGAAGAACATGCAAGTAACAAACTATACTGCCAGAATTCCTGATGGAAAAAGGTATTTCCTGTATATACCCGTGTTGTTCTTACTCAGAGATAGCCACTATGTAACCTTATTCTATCTTTATGCAATATTTACCTCCGTATTACATATATAGTCATATATTAATCCTTTGCCTCGTGCTTTCTTTATTTATTTAGTGCTGGGTTTTTTTTTTCCTAATGGTGATCCTTGAACCAGAAAACCAACATTTAAAAACAGCACATGCTTAGCAGAGTTTGGTTTTGCTTTCCTATTGCAGTCTGGTCTACTAGCAGATGAGGAAGTCCAGGCATCTCGCTTGGGGTTCCAAGATCCCAAGATGTAGGAAAATAATGTAAGCATTATTTTCATCAGTTCCTACATGCTCTTACCTTACCTAAACTACTTCTGGGACTTGTTTTTCCCCACAGAGGCAGGTATTGGGTGCTTGGCAACACTGCCCATGGACCCCAGGCTGAGGCTGGTGACCTCACAGTACATGGGGAGGGCACTTGCATGAAGACCACCGCACTGTCCTGGAAACCTGGAGGCCAAACACAAGCGGGCCCTGAGAAGGAGGCTTGGGAAGCTTGCTGCTGACAGGGCTTGCTCCAGCAACTAGAGGCAAAGGTGGGTATGATAAAGCAGGAGATTGGAGAAGAGTGTTGGCCTTGGCACAGACTTTTGCACATAAAGTATTTAACACTTGCAGCTTTATTAAAAATGAGGGAGCAAGAGTACTGCCTGCCAGATGAAAACCACCATGAGCTGCATTTGCAGGAATGAAGGATCTGCACTTGCACATCTGAAGGCAGGAATAGACTTTCTGTTTTGAAGACAGAGGATTTTAAGGCATGGTGCATCTGTGCCTCCTACCTGAGGCTGAACAAAAGAGTCCACAGATTATTTGCACAGGTCAATAGGAAGACAGCCAGACCCAGAACAAATTTAGGCAGTGCTTTCTGGTGCACAGTCGTGAGCAGCCCAGGATGGTCTAGTCAGTGATATTACAGGAAATCAGATTTCTAGTCTATCATATTTTCTAGTCACATTTCTCATCACTTATCAAGGATATTGGCCATAGTATCTAGATCCCAACCTGGAAATGCACTGCATGTTTTGAAATACCACTTTCTTATACTGAAATCTCCATTGATTACAGGATTTCATGGATACCAATGGAATTGCCATGCCACTGCAATTGATTTAGAGATGTGTCAGATATGAGTCAGCCAAGTTTTATTATTAACCAGAATCTACATTTTGCTTTGAGAGCAAAAAATATGAACATAAATTATCTTACTTTGTCCATATGCATTTTCCACAGCGGGATAATCAGTACCTTACTTCCAGTAGTTGTCTTCATGACATGTCAGGCTTCAGACAAAGCTACTTCTGGGATGAGAGAAAGGTGAGATGGCAGGTGGGGAGCACAGTGTGCCTAGGGAGCACTGTTAGGGGAAATCTGTAATGGGGTAGGACACCAGAGGCTGATTCCAGACTTGGGCATGGCTGGCTGCTTTATGGGGAACAGTAGCTGCTCTTTTACTGAGACTAGTTTAATAATCTTCAGTGGTATTTCGTTTTAAATGAGGGTCTCACAGAGAGTGGTTTATTCAGGCTATGTCCTCTGTTTTCCTTAGTTTACCTGGGCTACTTTTCCTTTTAGGTCCTTAAGTCAGTTTAAAAACAACTTCTTGTTATGCTTTCATTTGATAACTGCTTTCAGAACATACTTCAAATCACCTTCCTCTAACTCCAACTGTAGTCACAGAGACTTTTCCAGTACAGCAACTGATGTTTTGTTGTGAACATCGACATCTGTGTAAATGAAGCAATTAGACAGCCATGATTTGCTGGGCCCTTGTCAGTCTATTGTATTCACAGAGATGCCTTCTCTTGGTGATTTGTATCTACGCTGATTCTACATGCAAATGCTATTTTCTGTTAATATATACAACTATTCAAATGATGAAGTGAAGCAATCACAAATATAACCCTTTTAATGCAATGCTGGTTGGTTGTTTTGTTGGTTTTTTTTTTAATTACAGGGAAGTGTATGGGTGAAGGCATGCTGTTTAATGTAATTATGAAAAAGATAGCTGCAACATAATGTGTTAATGTTTCCCCCTTATTGAATGCTGACTTTAAATGAACTCTCTTACCTAAGAGAAGCAAATTGATTTTGTGATTAAGATATTGTCAATAAAATCATTATGACTAGTGAGATCAGATGTTAATAATCAAGAAAAATTGTATAGTCATAACTTCAAGGCCATTTCTTGTCAACTAATGGACATTCAGAAGAACAAGGTTTACAAAGACATTAATTCACAAGTTAACAATTTATCTGACAACTGTGTTACTATGATTTTTGTTATCATTATTATTATTATTACTAAGACATACGATGTAGTGAAGAAATCATTTATCATCAGGTTGGTCAATTCATTGCTAGTAACACCAAAATTTAAGGTTCAGAGCTAACATCCTAAATAGATGGTTAAACACACACTCTGTTTTATATGAAATAAACACAAATATATGAAAAACTTGTGCTGCATTACTAAATTAAACCTAGCTATTCTATTTTTCTTACATACGTATCAGTCAAAGTCAGACTACACCTGGGAACAAAACAGTATAAGGTTACCAGTCAGGAGTGTGGCACTTTTTGAGATATGATCAATGTTTTGGGGACATAGTCTGAAACAGGTTAAAAAGGTTTCATTTTCAACAAGGTCTAAGAATTGAAAAATAGGCACAACAGCTGACAGCTAAAGCTTGTTCTTCAAAATTTCTTCTGGAAAACTTTCTTCCATATATTATTAATCTATTACAATTGACCTGTATAATAAACGGCTTTAAGATAGAAAAAGAAGCAAATTTACATTTGCACTTTACTTGAGGATAGATATGACATAGCTTGCTGAAGGAAGTTGTATGATTTCTTAAGCTTCTGTTTTAGTTTATTAGCTTAGGTCTGTCAAGGTTTTACATGTGTTTCTGGCTATCCCTTTTCAGAACTGCTCTTAAATCAGATACTGACTGGGTAAACTCAAAAACAGGGCTGCCAAACACAAAGCCATGGTTACCACTCATCCTGCCAGACTTCATTAGTCTTCCTGTACATTCATCTGGGAAAATATCTACCTATCTGTTCTGATTTATTGCTCAAAGATGATAGAATCATTTAGGTTGGAAAAGACCTTTAAGATCATTGAGTCCAACCAGATAAACAGTTTCATTTTAAGTCTATAACTATTTCATTAATCTGTGTTCAGAAAAGATGCCTTGTTTTCTTTCAAGGATTCCTGTCTGACTTCAGTAAAGATATTTGGATGGACTTTTTCTACTATACATAAGAGATATAAGTGGACTTCTTATATTAAGAATCACTTCACACAACTTTTGGACGTTGTTTAGTTTGCTTGCAGTAGAGCATACATCAAAGTGACTATCCAAACGGGATGTCTTTCAGCATCAGAGGTCATGGCTTGATTTCTGATCAGCTGGTCAGCTGTCCTCTTTAGTAAAGGGTATCTGTACATTAATATGACAACTCCATGAAAACGTCACCAAAACTTACTTGATTTTGTTAGTAATTAGCTATTTAGATTTGCTTAATTTAGAATTGAAAGACCCCTAGCATAGTCCAAGAAATAAATAAGAAAATAAATAAAAAAAAGGATTCATCTGTAAAAGTTGCAATTTAATCTAGCACGATGGCTTCAAATGTCATTTGTGATGTGGAAATCTTTGAGGCTTGATTTCTGCTTAAGCAGCTGGAGTTTTGCTGGATAATTCAGTCTTCAGTGCCTTGCTTATATTCTATTACAAGCTTTTTCATGCTGGATTTTATTCCACTGTCTGCCCAGCTTAAAGAGCAGTTGTCAAAGTGCTTCTCAGTACATTTCTACAGCACCTGATACACCCTCCCATTGATAGCCTCAGGTTGACCTTTGAAAGCTTTCAATCACAGCAGAAACTGCAACAAGGAATCTACACTAATAAAAATAGTGCTTTTATGCTAACATGGTGCAACAGTTCCTATTGCACCTGAGAAGTGATGAGCCCACTGGCAAAAAAGGAGTTTTAGAGACTGAAGCAACAGTAGCAAAGTTAATCCAGGAAGCACAGGGCAAAGAAAGGCAATCAGTGGCAGCTGGGGATGCTCTGAGCATCGTTCCTGGTTAGTTCATGTGGAGACCCCCATGCCCCTCACACCTGCTTTACATATTCTCCAATTTACCTCCCTGAGGATATCAAAGAGCCACCCTGTTTGTTGTTGGATAGTAAAGTTAAGCATTTTCAGTTTCATATTATTGTGCTAAAATTTTACAGCAGAGGGTATTGATGATATTGTAGGCAGAGATTAGAACAGGATTGAGAAGCAGTAGATCTGTCCCACTATCCGTTTTTCATATTTATGGTGCAGAGCGAGCCTTGCAACTCCTTCAAGGGCAAGCAAGACTTGCCTAGGGGGAGCCACTTTGTTGACAAAGCAGCCAGAAAGCAATTTCAGTGCAAGGAGACATCATGTGCAGCTGCCTATTTTTGCAAGTCTAAGGCCAGCCTTTGTTGCTCTGAAAAACGTGGTGGCGTAGCTGACCAAATGCTCATAATTCAGGTATGGTTTTAACATAATCTACAGATACTACATTTTAACATAATCTGTTTTTGCATCTGATTCTGTGTTTGTATTACAGGAATATTCCAGCAAATTAATTCAGTGGAAGAACTGTTTGCCAGAGTACTAGAAATACAGGTGGAAAGTTCATTTTTAAACTCAGGTGCACTGATTTTTTTTGCTGGGATTTTCAGTCTAAGTTTTTAAGTCATTGCGATAACGATAAAATGGCCCATTTTGGCCAGGAAAACCACCTATTTAGATAATATTAGCACCCACAATGTTGGGGGTGCTGTGTGCTTTTACGAAGTTTATATCTATAAATAAAGCTTTTCATGTACAAATACATGTATTTGCATATAAAGTTTATACCAAACCTAATATCATTTTGCATACTAGGTACATTTAAGAAAAGTACCTGGAAAACTCACAAATTAAGAGAAATAGAGAAACTCATGAAAGATGCTTGTTTTAAATTAATGGTTTCATTTTGTGCGTTATCATCAGCAGAGTTCAGAGCTGGCCAGATTTTTCTGCAATGTGCTGTTTTGAGGGTTTTGTTTATATTTTGTTAGATTTTTTTCTTCATGTCCCTTCTTTTTGAGTTTCAACTAATCACTACATTCCCAAGGGAAGTTATTTTCTAGGCAACAACTCTTTCACCAGTGGTCCCAGGCAAACTTTTATATCCCACTGCAAATTGGTTTTGCTGTTGTTTATTTTACAGGTACAACTGGGCAGCTCCTAACCTGCTGGCATATTTGTTGTTTCACAACTTTGTTTTCAGGTAAAAATTTACCTGCTCCAGTTTAGAGTAGGATTGAACTATGTACTTCTATAACTAGGTTTCAAGTGACCATTGACACATCTCACCTCCATATTTTTGAAAAGAAAAATACATCTCTTCGGCTCAAAAATTCCATATTAAGTCTCTAGGTCGTGACTGAACACAGGGCATGCTCTTCATTTAGCTTCATTAGGAATTATATTTCTAGAGATACCATATATCTTTATGGAAATAGAAGGATGGACTCCATGTTTTAGATTGAAATCCAAGTACTAAGTCATGCCCAAAGATGTATCTGATTAATACTTGTCACTTGAAGATTCCTCACTCCAGTCTGAGATACTATCTTGTCATTCCTCTCCAAATCGTTGTTCCTGCACTATTTAGGCCATGTTTAAGCTTATGCTAGCTTGCAGTTTGAGGGAATAAGTTGAAGATGGGAGATAATGCTTAAGCTAATGGTCTTCTGGTGATAAAGGTAGCAGCAGCCTGAAATAGCACAACTCACTGTGTGTTGCTGGGCTGCTTTGTCATGTTGGCTTATTCTCATTGACCTCATCTTAGGAACATGACTGTGGTACGGTAATAGTAGCTGCCTCTTGCAGTGGAGGTGGGCCTTCAGATGATGCCTTTCACGTTACAAAAACATGGGGTCAGCTTTTAAAGGCATTTAAGCATGCCAAGATTTGGACAGGCAGAAAAGAGATTTTAAAAATTCATGGATACCTCATTTAGATATTTAGAAGCTTTTGAAAAGTCCACTTATGGTCTGCCTGGCCAAATACACCTTAAAAGTCAGGTCTTTAGGGCAGGACAGACTACTGTTTGCAAAAAACTGGTTTCTCAAATGCTAATATTTCCCTCCCATCTGTAAATTATCCAGAAATATCGCCCTTTTTAACAACAGCAAAAAAGTAATAAAATTATTTAAAATAGGTTGGCGAGCAGCTTTGTGCACATTTTTGGGTTACGAATTGCCATTTGTCAGCTGTTTGTAGTAAATATTTGGTTGACTCTTTGATGTAGGGTTGGTATTTGGCTTCCTAAATCACAAGTTCTGCATTATTTTCCTGGAACAGATGATGTAACTTTATAAATGACTTCTGTTTCTTTCCATAATGAATTTTCAACATACAATACATTTTGTTTGTTTTGTTTAAAAGGACTTCAGTAAGTGGGGCTTAAATTAGCTGTTTGGAATCAGTTGTACAGGCAGCACTTTAGTCGTTCAAATACTAGTAAAACCTCATCAGCAAAGGCATAGGGGCAAAAGTGATTTTAAACCTTTTTCCTTTCTTTTGATAAATGTTTTACATTTTATGGTTTATGACTACCTTTATCAGTTCTGTACAAACATTAACTAATTAGTCTCCAGAGATGTTGACAAACCGGTAAGCCTGGTGTTCGTCACTCAGTTTTACAGTGGGAAACACCTGGACAAAGACACATAGAGGTCCTACACTGAGGTAACTGCAGGCACAGGCTGAGCCTGCAGTAACTAGTGCCATACCTGCCCAGGTCAGGCTGCTGTGCTGTTGTGTGGTGCATGATGTGCTGCTGGTAGGTGTCTGATAACAGTCCTGTAGAAATGATCTGCTGAGAGTCTTTAAATTTTCTTCTCAGTGTGTTAACTTCCCACATTTTTGGAAACTGGTCAGGAAACAGTAATTCTCATCCTTTAAAACTAAAGATGTTTTATTATTTTAAAAATAGTCTTTTATCAGATCAGAAAGCATAACCTCTTTGTACATCGCACGTAGAGAAGATTAATCATTGGATGCCTTAATTTATAAGTACCCATTATATTCCAACTTTATTGCCAGTATCTATTTACACATTTCCCACAAAGAAATTAAAATAGAAGAACATATTGTTCCCCAGACTTGTTGATTGACTTACTGATTTATGAGCTTGGTTTCTGAGACTCAACCAGAGCTTTCCCATTGCACCACACTAAAAGTCATGAAAATAATGGAACAGAAATAACACATGGCTAAGCCATGCATGCTTTCTGTTTAAGCAACATCAGGCTGACCTTGAAATATTTGAATCTCTAAACCTTGAAATCCCCAGCAAACCACACAGGAAATAGTTGTTCTACACCAACAAGACACGGAAGAAACCCGGTGTTAAAAAGAACCACCCATTTATGTTTCTTTCAGCACTAAAAATTAAATTAACTTTAACATAGTACATTGAGAAAATGTATGCTGACATTGAACGATTTGAATTTAAATTTCATGGTAAAGTAACCTTTAGGTACTACCCTGCTTTCAGGTATGTTGAAGGAAATGTAGAGTAGATACCCTGTGCAATCCATCCTGTTTACTTTGCCTACAGCATGTACACCATTCCAGGCCATGTCTTTTCTCTTTTTTCTTTTTTTGTACTTAGCAGTGTACACTTTTACTATATAGTTTTTCCTGCAGGTAATGCCTGTTTATTTTTAGCACAGCTAATGGTGTGCTTACTTACAACATACCAGCCCTGTCTTCTGAATAAGGGGAATGACTCATATTCATTAAAATGAATCTTGATACATTTGGCTACTCATACAAAACAGAGGTGCATAATGTCGGGGAATTAGAGGACACAGAATTCATTAATCCATGAGGTGGCAGTGATGCCAAGCAGAGACAGGCATAAATTTCTCATATGTCTTGGTGACAAAGTGATTGTTTTGGGGCTAAAAAAAAGAAGCCTGGAATTTTTTAATATTTAACTCTTGGAGGGAGGTTGAAAAGAAAGATGGACTGTGAATATCAAGTTGATACATATTTTTAAGAAGAATTTAATTCATGTGACCTCTTTGTATTTTTAATTTCCTTTTGAAATTTGGTAATCCTTTGGATAGTTTTGGTTCAGTAATTTCTTTGCTTTGGAATGATTTTTCCTAGCAACATTTGCACTGGTGAACAGACTGAGAACAAAATCCATTATATGAGTAGCAGCAAGAGGTGACATCAGCTTTATTCTACTTGGTGATTTTGATTGTGTGTGGGCTGCATGCAAGTCAGCCCCTTCTGTTTAAAATAATGGTGCGGCCAATACAAATAGTTGCTGATGTTGATACTTGGGGAATGCAGAGGAAGGGACAGAGAGAGCAAGTTCTCTGTGTAACTTTTATCTAAGAAAAACACAGCTCTTGACACAGCCTTTCTTCTAGGACCAACCACCCACCGACTTCAAGAGGAGTTTGCAGTGTGCAAGGGAGATGAAAGTGGTCCAGCGCTTTGAAACTGGGATGCTTTCCATAGTGCCAGTCCTTCAAGGCTCTGTTAGTGTGGGAGAGGGTCATCTTCACACACTGGTGGTTGTATGACATCTACTGAAACAGAATGTTTGCCTCAGTTAACTTTTATGCCAAACACATGGTATTTTATAAAGACAACTTGCCTGTGTAGCCCTCTCATGTCCTCCAGTAGCTATGACAATATGTTCACTGTTGATATATTTTAATATAGACAAAATAATACATAATCACTAACAATTTGCATGTAAGTAGCACGTTTTGTACAGTGTCTGGTAGGCTTATTACTGATCTGAATTGACTGGGTTTCCCAAGTCTCTTTTGAGACCAGTAAGTGAAAGCTGATGTTTACAAAGTTGGAGAGTTGAAGTTAGACAACTAAATCAGTGCTGAAGGCTTAGAAAGAGCATTCCTGTATTAAAAAGTTCTGAGTCCCTGCAGTTTCAAATACCTACAGTATTATACAAGTCATACAGCAAGTCAGTGATACAGAAGGAAAAGGTGTGAGGGAAAAGCCCTCCTGCTCAGATTCAAGTCACTCATATGCATATCAATCAAGCAGTTACCATGTGCTACAATAACTATAACTCAAGAGCAGGATACCTCATGGATCCCATCGGTTTCCTTTTGGACTTCACTGCTGCTGTCTCAGACCTGCTACAAGAGTCGCAAGCATCGAGTTCTAAAGCAATCAAGTAGGTAGTTTGTGTAAAAAATTTTCCAGCTCCAGTTTTTGGAGTGTAGTAACAACTTTGGGAATCTTCATTTGATCTTTGTGTCCCAATGCATCTACAGATACCATGTTGATGGGACAGCTATGCAGGAAAATGACGTACGTTGTGGACAGAAACCACCCCTGTTCTTCTGTACTTCCCTGCTTTACAGGGAAATGCAAAGCTGAGGAAGAACGGGCTGAATCTGAGCTATGTAGCAGTATGATGACACTAGTGGTGAGCTCTGACATGTGGAAGTCACTTCTGCTGAAACCAACTCTTGCAGCTTTCCTGACGATGCCTAAGATTTGCCTCTGGAGCTTGCATTTTATTCAGCTTCTAATGGCCAGGCCAGGGTTCTTCTGGCCTAACAAACACATAGGCAGTGACATATAACTCACTGTCTTCAAAGTCTCCTTTATCCTGAAGGATAATCGTTTTTATTATTTTAAATTATGTAATAATGCCAAGACACTGCAGTAATGGATCTCCTAAAACACACACACTGTAATAATGATTCCCCTTTTATTATGTCTCTATAGGATGCTTAAACTAATAATCTCTGGAAAGCCTTCCCTGCACCAGACGCAGCTAGCAAATGTTTTTATTGTTATTCCCTACACTACCAGCATCTAAACCATGAAGCCAGGAAAGACTGTCCAGAGAAGAAGCAAATCAGCATTGATCACTGAGGGATTAATTTCTAACAGTGGATAAATCCCCACTGTCTCTCCTAATGTTCTTCCTGGCCCAAGGCACCCTGACGAACCACTGGCCTCCTTCCAACTCACTGTGAAAGGAAGTCAGAAACACAGTGATTCAAGGGAATAGTCTCATCCAATGCACCCAGACTGCTTAATTTTATTCAAAAGCCCAAGACCAGCTCCCATTGCCAAATCTGTCTTGCTGAGATATACATGAGCTGAAGTTGAGTCTGATTATGTGTCAAGGATGATACCAAATCTGTTTCAACTGAAACTGTGAAATATCAGGAGTTGGCTAGGAGTGGAGTTAGGTCTATCTTCCCTCTCCTGATGCACTCACACCAAAATCAGTTCCCTTCATTTCAGTGTTAGCCTCTATGGCACACATGATGCCCATGCCAAATGTTATCTTGGGAAAGAGGAGCTGTACAGACCTATTTGCCTCCAAAACGAGACCAGGTGATGGCTACAACTTGAGAAAACATTACCTCTGTTGTTCTAACTCCATCTGCATGGGCTGGGCTGGTGCTGGATGCCCTAGAAACTGGTGAGGGTGTCTGGCATGGGAGTTGACTTTCCATGACATTGCTGAAACTGGTGCTGCAGAACAGTGTGCACCATCGGGTCTTCAAATGTGTGCAGCAGCACTACACACAGGAAGACATTAGGGATAGATACTATTCCAAGGAGTCCACTTCTCCATTATGGCCTTAGCATTGCTGTGTGTGACTTGCAAATTAGGGATTTCCAGGAAATGGAAAGAACAAGTTTTTTTGTAACAGGACAAAATATTTTTTTTAAGTGCGAGATCTGGAACTGCCCTGCATCTTTAATTCAATTTTAATAAATTCATGGCACTTTTTGTGAGACTGTATTTGACCTTCTTTTTTTTCCCTTGGATTTGGCTCCAAGTCTTCAGAAATTTTGTGAGTCTAAGGCTTTTCTTTATTTTTTTTATTTCTCTCTGAACTTAATGAGTATATTGGAATGCAAAAACTCCTCTGAACAAAGTGGTTTGACTAAAAGACTGATTTGAGTGAAACTGAAAGCTAGACACTTATAACAGCAATTGTAGTCATACAAGCAAAAATTAAATTATAAGGTCATCATAAGCTATGAGGCCCTCCTAGAAAATTCTACTGTTCCTAACTCTCCTACCAAAACCACTGCATGATAGAATTGATGATATGATATGATAGATATATACATAAAAATATATGGAGAGAGGAATTAGGATAAAACTGCAGCCTTTATAAGGCACACCACCATCTGAATTTTTCTCATTGAGAAAATGCCATTTACATTATGAGAGCCCAAGATTTCCTAGCCTAGTCATGGAACCATGGGGAAAATCGCTAAAACTATAAAAACACACAGGGGACAGAACCTTTATAAATTGCTCTGGCATATGTTAAGTAACACAGTTATCCTTTTAATATTGAAATTGGGGGCTGTCAAAAAAATCTCAGAACCTGTCTCTTGGAAGTTAAAAGCTACAACCAAACTAAGTTAGGAAAGCACAGAGCAGCCTTCGTGAGAGAAATGTTTGGCTCAGACACACCACAGGCTCTTGAACCAGTTACTCCTATTACGCCTAAAAACATGGTAGTGTTTTCCTCCTCCCACATGCATGCTGACATTGCTGAAAATATTTGTTTAGCCCAGTTGCTGATGATAATTTTTACCGGCCCAGCCACTGTGGGCCAGTACATCTGTTTCATAATTAACAGTTGTTGCTCTTTCAGACTCAGAAGTAGTACGGGATAATTGGGGAAATGTGTCAAACTGGCCCTATTATATCGAGTCTATTATGACTTGTCTATTACAACTTTATGCTTCTGTTTTCCCTGGGATGCTCTGAGCTGAGAGTTTGAGCTCCAGAGGGCTCTGCTGATTGCTTGACACCCAGTGATGTATTTGGCCCATCCTGGACAGCAAGGCAGAGCACTGCTTTTGTTTGTAGCTAACCTTCATAAAACAATAGCCCATCCATTTTTGACAGGATCACAGCTCATACACAAACAGGATGGCATGACAGTGAGAGGCCAAAGGGACAGCCTGCTCTCTATAAGTTCATTGGGGGTGGTAAACACAAGAGTGGGAGAGACGCTATTTAAGCTACAGAACAATGTTGGCACAAGAACAAATGGGTCTGAATTGGCCATGAATAAATATAAGATGGAAATTAGAAGAATATTTCTAACCCTCAGCACAGTGAGGCTTGGGAACAGCTTTCCCATTGGGGGCAAGAAACATAACTGGGTTTAAGATGGAACTTGATAAATTTATGAAAAGGATTATATGTTGTGGTTGCCTAAGACAGCAGGGGACTGGACACAATGACGCAAGATGCCTTTTTCAAGACTATGTTCTTCACAGTAAAAACAACAATTACTCTTTCATATGTGCTTTTTTCAGGGTCGTCTTTTCCAGTCTAGGACTGCACTTCTATTCATAACCATGTTAAAAGAATTTAGGTTCAAATGTCAACTCAACCTGGCACCAAAGAGTGGTGCTGTGTTGTGACCATGCTGAAAATGATTCTGGGAATGAAACCTAGCCTTATTTTTTTTTTTTTAAACTACATTATTTTTTGCAACTGGAAAATGACAGAGCTTTTAATTCTTACAGTGCTTTCACTGATGCAGAGACTGCTTTGCAAATTTGGCATAACTTGTCATTTCTCATCAGGAAAAGCCTAAAACTGGAATAATAAGGAAATTCCCAATCAGGGTGAAGGTGCATTGGCAAAACTGTTTTGGACGGTTTAAACAGCTTATCACACACTGTATACCTGGAGGATGTGATAAAAATAGTTGCTCATGCTCATAAATTGAAACCGTTGCACAGCAATGTTAAAGACTTCTGTATTAACCAACTGAAATTCAAAAGCAGTATTTATCGTTAGGATTTCTATGTAACAAATGTAAGACAAGCCCATCATAATTTACTTTTTTTTTCCCTGTAGGAAATAGTGGTGATATCATTCCAATATCTATTATTTTGTTTCAGGAAATGCAGTTACCACATTTTTTTTCGTGCTAAATCATGAACTAGGGATAACGAAGACATTTCCTTAATCCCATCATAATTCCTCCAAATTATAGCTATGTTCAATACTGTGAAAGTCACATTACCTGAATGTCAGGAATTTTGCAACAACGCATTCTTACGAACACTTGAGCTGTTGGGTAGACCTTCAGTTCACAAAGAAGGAAGATTATTGCTCCTTAGAGGAACTTCCAATTAGATATTGGTTATTGCCTGAACAAACTACTTACAATTCCAAAAGAGTCACTTGAGTCTCTTTTAGTGAGAGCTGTTCTTCACTCTTAAAGCATTCAGCAGGCATAGTTGGCTTCAGATGTATTTTTCATGGCAAGATAGCTTGCCTGTCTCAGCGTCCTGCTCTGGACAAGAGTCAGTAAACAACTTTGACGTTAGCAGACGTCTGTCTCTTTCTGGTGACTTCCCTGGTGGGTAATGCAGTACAGAAAGCCCATGTCACATATGATACCTCATTAACCACTTCAGAAATTTCAGATGGTTCCATGTTTTAGTTCATCATCCTCTCACTGAGCTGTGTTTGATGTGGTTGCTTAGCTGGTGTGTGTGATCTGTTTTGGAAAGTCTACAAAAGCTTCTTGAAAAACTTTGAAGGTGATTGGTCTTATTTCTCTATCTGCCAGTTGTGCCATTCATATATCAGGGATAATGATATTTACCTCCTTTGTAAAGCACTTTGAGGTGCAGCAAATGAAAAGAAGTAAATGAAAAAGATTGTGATTAGTTGTTACTTTACATTATAAATACAACTGGTTGTTTCAGAGCTGCATTAACTCAAATCTGAAGTTCTATAAAACTTTATTAAATTGAGAAGACAGGTAATCATTTTACAAACACTATCTTCTACAAGTCTATCCTCACTCTTTACACGGTTGAATTCCAGATGTTTCTCCAAAAAAAGCTACACTGTGCTTTATCTCACAGAACCTGGTGTTCAAAAATGCCAAGGAAAAATATGTCTTCCAAGTACTAAGGGCCAAGCAAGTAAAGATATTTGTTGGATAGTGGCAGTCCATATGGACCAGTTCCAAAGGAAGTGTCTCTAAAAGTAATGGACTGCAACAGACCTGTGAGCCATTTTTGTCCGGAAGACCATTCATAAGCAGCAATGATGATAGCCAGAGCAAAAAATGTTCAAACATGTCAAGTTGACTTGTGCATTAGAAAATAATTCACCAAAGAGTCATCCTATTAAAAATGCAGATTTTACACCAGGAATGAGTGTAAATTGCTATATGTATGTAGTATTGCAGTATAAGCAGTAGTTGTCTGTGACTTATTTCTATACTGTAGTGTAAAGTATTCTCTCATGATGTCCTGAAAAAAAACCAGTTAAAAGCCCTGGGGGTTAACAAAGCCTTTCTGATTGGCTCAGTGGTGCTGTGTCTCATTTCCTTGCTGCAAGGTGGGTACTTAGATCTGTGCATTTCCTGATAATTTTTCCATAAACTCAGTTACTGTTACTACATTTATATTTGGTTGAGTTTCTGTTTGCAGGCTGTCTACAGTTAGGATACTTTATTTACATCAGTAAATAAAGTACTCACAGGTCATAGAAGTGTCAAAAATTGTATGGTGAGAGTAACATTACCGGTTTCAGTAAGATGATGCAGTCTTACTGGCTGACACTAATGTCTTCATCAGCTTCTGCACTTTTACAAAAAACCATACTGATACAGAAGAAATGCGGGATTTACCATAGCAGATAGGCTCAGTGATGCATCGAGTGCAGGATGGACACTCTGGTGGAGACACAATATTGTCCTCATTATTTAGAAGATGAGGTTTGATCCTGCTTTTATTGGAGTCAAAGGTGAAATGCCATGTGACAGCTGAACTATAATTCACCCTGTCAACTGCACAATGCCATCATGGGATCTGAGTGGTGCCATAAAATCATACAGCTTTTTTTTTTTAAAGAAAATCTAAAGATAATATTGAATTCTCTGACCTTCAGCAGCAATAAATTGCAGAGGCAGGAGGAGGAAGTGGACATATTTTGGCTGGTACGTTTTCATTGTCAGGTTTCCATATTTATGGCAGAAGGCTTAAAAGCAGCACGTGTATCCAGTTAAAAACAAGACACATGTGAAGTACTTCTTATGTGCTTTCTTTGCAACGAAATTTCTTTTGCAAATTTAAAGCAAGTAAATTTCTATATAGTTTAGGATTGTATCCTGATGGGAGGAAAAGATAAAATCAATGTGATATACAGAACTATTTGGACAAGCTCTAACAGCTTTTGGAATTTATATGATATTAGCAAGCAGTCGGCAACCAGAGGCTTTTCCGTTTAAATGCTGTTTTGTGCTACCTGTGACTCACAGAAAGTATTAAGCTGTTCTAATAAGGTGAATTGGATATTATAGAAAAGGTTCTTCTAATATTTTTCTTTATTTATCAACATCCTGTATTTATTATTAAGGACATTGCCTGGTGACAGATCTCAGCTGCAGATTTTTTGAGGTGATACTGTTTCTTGTTTTCAAAACAGCAAGTGAACAGACAAGAGAACAAATGCTTTCCCTGTACTTTGAACTCTATTACTCCCCCCAAATTTCACAGTAGCATCATTTCTATCTGTGTGTCTGCTAAGCAGAAGCAGCATACTTTTTATTACAGCTTAACAGTTGTCACTTGGGTGATGATTTGCGTTCTTAATGTTTCGACTTGCAGTCATCATCATTGAGCTGGCCTTTCACAATCCTAGGGCACTGATGTGATTTGAAGTATTTAACCTCTTGGATCAAGGGAACTGAAGCTCTGAATTTAAAACAGGAAAAACAAGCTTTGCTAAGATTAAGCAGAATGGGGGTGCATGCTACTAAAGTATTTGTATTAAGTGCTAGTTTCCTTCCATTAAAGATGCACACTGGGAATGACTTTCTCAGCTGGAAGTATTGTTATGTTTATGTAGCACACATCCTCAGGGACAGATGCTACGTATGATTTACTTCTGGTTTTACAGTTAGATTTGCTTAACACAGATTGGGAAGCTGCTTCGAGCCTTAGAGCCACAGAACAGAGAGGAAATGCCACTGACCAGAGCAGAGAAGCATCAGAGCAGGATCCCATCTGTGAGCAGCTCATCACTACTTCTGACTACCCTATCTGATACATTTCACAGAGCTGAGATAAACAGTGTCTCCTTCCCAAAATACATCCCAGTTTCAGAGTATTGTTATGTTCAGAAATAATTTTTATGACTCTCCTATTTAAGGTAAAATATTACGGTTGAGATAAGCCCATAGAGGATACATGTATGTACCCAAAAGGTACCTAGGATATGAAACACTACACTGGCAGTAGATGAAATATCAGCTGGTTTTGTTCTGATGAAAGACATTTGAGCAGCATCCTAACAGAGACCCACGAATTGCTTTAACTTTGGCAGAACAGCCTCAGCTGTCATTAGGCTTCCTCACAGCAACAACATGGCACAGAGGGAGTCACCTTGCCTGTCCCCGCAATGTCTGTTATGTAAGGCACTGCCTACCCTCCCAAGCAGTCTGGGCTGAAGTTTTCAGCTCACGAGCAGTATTTTCCCTGAGAAGCAATTTCTCTAAACTCCCTGTCCAGCCCCTGGCTCTGGTAAGGGGTGAAAATGGCAAGTTCAGTCTTTTGAAGCTGAATGTTGCTAATTATTCCCCAAGTGAAGTACAGCTACAGGTACCAGCTTTCTTCTCTGACTACTCTACATCACCCAGAAGGCTTGGAGAAAAGCTCCAATAACCTACTTCAAAAACGGCACTAAAAAGTATTTATTAATACTCAGATTACACGTTTCAGCTAAAATTATGTTTTTAAACTTCAAAGAATTTGAGAAACTCCTCACTCACATACTTGCCAGGCCTCTCAGATGTGACTCCCACTGTTTATAGAGTGGAAAGGAGCAGAGAAAACCCAGGTTGTTTTACTTGGGGAAGTCTGTGAAGGGTCTGTCCCAGCTAATTGGGCAGCTTCTAGCAAAGACCCCAGAAGGTCTATAGTCACTGGGGGAGTGTACTCCCTTGCTACAGCTGCTCTAAGCTAAAAGTCTAGTCTTCCTAGTGTGCAATTTCATATATACTTGTCCTGCAATGTCTACTATGTTTTGCTGAAGCATTGGCTCTAGATAAAGTGGGCTTTTTTTAATACTACATTATTCATGTACATTAATTAGCCCAATTAAAAATTATCTTATCCCAGTATGGAAAAGAACAAAAAGTTTCAGTGAGTTATTTGTCATCATTCATTAAATTAGTGTAAAAATATATCAGACTGAGTTCTCCAGGTTTGCATGTCTTCTTCTAAACCTCCTCACCACTAGACAGGTTGATTTCAGCCTGGACATGGTCCTCACTACAGTCTTCTAACTTCACAGTCCAGAAATACCCATTAACAAACAAGGGAAGCATTATCCCTCGGTATTCTTTTCCAGAAAAACACCACAAAATGTCTTCTCTGTCACAGGAATTTCACAAATATTGAGGCCTTAAAAAAGTCTCATTTTTGACAAAGCAATGTTAAGTTACAGCAGAGAGGAAACTGAATGGTATTTCAACATCATTTGCACCAAGCTACTTTTACAAAACTTAACCTGAAATTCTGGAATGTTTTCTGAATTTTCTTTTGCTGTCCTCATATACAAGGCTGTCCAAAACCTTACTTCATGGCCTCTTTGCAGATGTTGCTATCATCCAAAGAAGAGACATCATATATGTAGGAGTAGGATAAAGGTCTGCTTCCTCTTAAATAGACAACTATTGGACAGGCCACTAGCTATCCATAAGGCTTGTACTGATAGTCAGAATTGGTCTTGGCAGGATTTAAGATGCTGGACCCACAGTCTTTAAAATTCTGGTCATGTGTTGCCGCCAGTGAAGGAAAGCTACCTCTGTGATTAGTTACACTCACGTAATGTAGTGTCTAACTGCTAGTCCCAGTCCTCGTTTGCATCTCTGAGGGCTTGTTTTGACTCTTAATGCCTCATAAGTTATTTTCCCTGTAAGTTCATCAAGGAAAGCAAGAGACAGAGGGAGAAGTCCCAGATAAGGTGACATAATTGCATTCTCTGCAAACTGAGCTTTAATAGAGCTGCACAGTCATGGTATTATTTAAAATCTGTTATAAGACTTCCCACTGTCAACAAAAGGAAAGGAAAAATTATTATTCATGAACTTCAATATTCTAAAATAAAGGAAGCTAATAAAATAGCTGACAAAATGGTAAAAGCCTATTGGTCTTTTTGATGGATCACCAAGAACTTGCTGAAACACCAATTGACAAGACGTTATATAAAATCTAAAATCATCAAATAAGAGAAGAGCAAGTTGAGAATCTATAACACTTTTAGCAGGAAAGACCCATTGACTTAGGTTGAAGGAAAATCTGGCCATTAAATAACAACTTACCACAATCATTATATAAAACCTAATCATGAAGTCAGAAGGCCTCTTACATTTTATTGCTCCTGTATTTCTGTCTTCTTCACTGGCCCATGAATGTGACAGCAGAATAATTTCTATTCCTAAAGCAGTCCTCATCAATAATGGAGTTGATGTAAGTTTTCAAACTGGGCCCAATGTGATAATTATGAATTATAGCATTTTTATCCCCCCCACCCCCCAATCAATCCCTGTGACATCCCTGTGCTTTCTGACAGAGATATAATCCATCCCCCTGAGCTCCCAGCGTGGGATTAGCCTGCAATTGCTGTAAATGCAAAGTGCTCACTGAAGGGATGGAAGTAGTAACAGACAGGAGGAAGAATACCTCCACCTGCACCCTACTACAGGATGAATTATTAAGAGACTTAGTATTAGTCACAGAGATAAGTCAATTGATATGTTTTCATTTGTCGAAATGGCTTCCTAGTGTCATTTTATGAGTAGCTCTTAGGGACATCTGCAGCCTTTTTTAAGCGGGCAATGGTTAGCTATTAGACAATATTAGACTATTGACTTCATTTTTGGGGTTGCAACAGAGAGGAGATGGGTCTGTCGGAAGGGACAGGAGTTGCTATGGGACAAACAAAAGTTTGATAAAGCTTTAGAAAGCAACCATTGGAGACTTAGTGTCTGAGCTCCGGAAAAGGTGAGATCCACACCCCAGGATGCAATGAGGATGCAACATACACACTCAGATAAACATCTCCAGAGGCTAGTGGGGTGGTTAACTGTTGGTCTCCCTGGAATCATAGGTGGTATGAAGTACAAAACTTCATGGTTCTTACTGGGACTTCAAGTGACCAGGGACAGCTCTCCATTTGGGTTGCTTAAGTTGCAGCTGATACTTCTGGCTACTGAACCTGCACCTTTAGGATGGAAATGGTGCAAATCTAACTTGGAGCCTTGCAGTCTAACTACTTTCATACTGCTTCTTCTCGTGGTTTTCATTATGCAGCAGCCCAGGACCATGCCCAAAGTTTCTCAGAGGCATGGTCAGCCACAAACATGCCACCATACCCTTCCCTAAGAAGGGTGTGAAACCACCCTGCCTGGCATGGAGGAGACAAAACTCTTGTCCTGTAATTTTGAGAAAAGGGAAAATTATTACAATACACTAAAACATTCTTGACCTGAAAAGAAAGAAGGACAGAGAAACATGTACATATTATGCTGTCATATAACACCAAAAGGTAGACCTTTTTCCAGACCTTAATATAAGGGAAAATCCTGCGCAATCTGAGTCCTGTTTTGCGAAAACCATCTGCAGCCTGCAGGAGCATACAGGCCCATAGCAGAGTGCATGGATTTCGGTCTTTGGACTGGTAAGGAGGCAAGGCATTCCTTTTTATGGGATGCTTCCTCTGAAAAACAAGGAAGTGACCACAGCAGAATGTCTCCCTCCAGAGGAACACCAGTGACATGGCAAAACCACTAGAAATACACATTTCCAGTTTTCCTACAATCTCAAGGCAAATGAATTAGGTCTTTTGTATGATCATTTTACTCTGGTATGTTGTGTGAAAGTTAGTCCAAGGAAAATAATTGATATAAAGTGATTTTAAAGTTTATTCCTGGGTCATTGTTATTGTCGGTATTGCAAACATTTGTAACAGGTCCACAAAGCTACTCAAAGAATAGCTGCTTCTTGTCTAATATCACAAACAGTATTATAATTTTAAAATTATGATTGCTAATATTTTCAATTTTCATAATCACATCATCAGTAGAAACACACTGTTTATGCCCCAGAGATAAGGATAATGTTCCCACCCCAAATGACATGATTGTCAGTTTGTGACAGTAACAGAAGGTTTCTTGTGTGTAATCTCCACCGCTCTTGCTATTTTTCATTTTAAGAGCATGCCACTATATTGTGTCAGGCAGGATTTTCTTCTTTCTGCTCAGATCCTCAGCAAAGCAGCCACATGAAGTACCAAACAAATTATGTATGTAGCCTACTACATCCACCCTGTCAGTTAGCAATGGAAGAGAAGTAGATGGTTTACCAAACATATGTGAATATCTGTATTTCTGTAGTTTCTGAACATCCTAATGCATTTAAATGGAATCACATAAAAAAGTTTATTTTTAGTCTTTCAAATGGAGTATTACATATGTTAATACCCCAAAACAGTTAATGTTTTGCAAAATATTGAAAGTTGCTGCTGCCAGATAAAACTAGATTAAAACAAATATAAACCAGGTTTAGGTTTGGAAGAAAAGTACCTGATTCCCAACAACTTGCAGCTAGAGAAATTGCAGAGGATAAAGTCTCTTTAAGAGTGTTACAAAATGCAAAGAGCAGGAATATCTCAGTTATTTGCTTACTAACTCTGGTTTTATGTTGAGGTGGAAAGATGGACAGACACACACACATTTGTGCATTTATTTTATTGTAGTCGTAGTGTTGTAAAACCTATGGAAGGAAGGTAGATCAGTCTGAATGTAATTACACCATTACACGTATATACTGAGCATGAATCTACTTCTATTTGGAGTAACTGCATGCTGAGAGTTGTGGTACTTCAACTATTCTGATTTTGTTAAATCTGTTGGGTAGAGAAGTCATCTTGTGAACCATACTTTGCACTTCCCTCAAGTAGACAGCTGTGTTAGAAGATTTTATTTGCCACTGCTATGCCTTGTGTTATAATTCTCCTCATGACAACAGAGCACAAAATGGTTTATGAAAATGAATGAACTGGTATTTTATAACAATATTTAATGTCCTCCACCCACATGCACAAGAGGCTATTCAAGAAAAAGCAAAAGAGAATAAGGTCACTTATGTTAGCTAGATAGTTTAAAACTAAATATATGTTAATGAATCAATGAGATTGTAAATCTAGTAATTCCCTAGCAGAAAGAGGTGCCTTATCTCCGCTCCCCTTCAAAAAGTGTTCCTGTTATACTAACAAAGATTCCTGGAAGAGGTGGTCCTTTGCATATGTCCTGCATGCCTGTTTATACAGTCACTTTAGAGAAGTCAGGATAATCTCCATCCTCTAAAAAATAAGTCAATAATAAGAACTCTTCACGATTACTCTTCATGTCACAATATAACTTGTTGGATTTTGGGGATAAGTCAGGTGCAGGGGTTGGTAAATTCATGCACTCCATGATGTGCTTCCATCCTACATGTAAGGAAATTATTAATACAGTTTTTCCATTGATTATCAGAAACCAGCCATCTGTGACTACTCTTTGTCACTGAGTTTTCTGCATCTCAGATGTTCCTGTTTTGTTTCATTTACTCCTGTTGTTTCACCTCATATTCTGCTTGTATAGCCAGTAAGACAATAATTTACACACATGATCTTTTATCCTTGCAGTCATATTGAATCAGTATGCTCTTTTATGATGCTCAGCCGTATTGAATCAGTCACTCAGTCAACCCACATCCTGTTCAGGTGGGCAGCCAGCCATATTTGCTTCCAGACTTGCTCCCAGTCATATTTCTTGACCTGTACACTTGCACTCATCCATTACCGCTAACCCCTAAGCAGCAGCATGAGCTCAGGAGAACTTTGAATCATAGAATTACTTCACCAAACTCTCTTTTATGGTTATATTTCTCAAGTATTCATTAACTACAGGTTGCTTTATTTTTTATCTCTTTGAAGGACACAAACAAAGAGAGTGTTTTGTGGATGCCTCCTGGGTTTGCAACTTGAGCATGTTGATGAGGCCACGGGATTTGTCTTTTAATGGCTCTATCTAGATATGCATTAGCTTCCTAGCCAGCATGACTGGAACCAGACTGATTGCATCTCTGAGGCTGGGATATAATATCATTATATTTGCATACGCACATGCATATGTACATGTGTGTAATTAATAGTGTCCAAATCAGAACTCTTGTTCTTCTGCATATTCCTCAAGACAGCCAAGCTTTGTCCAGGGAGATAATACACCTGATTTGATCAGCTGATATAGTTGGGAAAAATCTGTAACTTTCTAAGTCTATTTGACATTCCTTCAAGTTGCCACTACTTTCTGTGCTTTTCTCTGTAAGTTTCTCAGCAATCATTCATGGGCTTATACGAGTAAAATATAATCATCCATCTAGTGAACAGCAACACAGAGAGAACAGTGTACATGTAGCTTTCTGAAGTATGTAGAGATTCAGGGCAGCAGATGACTGTTACCTATTTCTGTTCTTTGTGCAAACAAGGTCTGTGTTTTATGAGAGATCCCATGGAGAATATTTCAAACCAGGAATTAATTCATTAGTTCACTGCTCTGCTCCAGCAGTAGCAGCTATACTAGAAGCCCGGCAGCAATTCTCTTTGCAAAGCTCTGCCACAATATATTCTCAGCACAGCTAATGAGTGCACATTTCTCTTTTACACAGGAGCTCTATCTGGTATTGCAAATCAACTGAACATATTAAACTTTGATTATGGATAACATAGATAGCATCATCTTAGCAGCAGCTGCTGATACAAGGTGACTGATAGAGTAAGAGAGATACTGCCATTTTTCTCTACCCTGTACTTTGCTCATCTGTCTTGTGTGGGTAAATGCTGTGATCACATCCATTTGCCATCTCCTGGCAACCTTCATTTCTCTTCTACATCCACAGTTGGTATTCCGTGACTTAATTTTGTCCACTGCATGTCCTGTTTTTGAGCTAGCTGTCCTACTTAGTTGCAATTACATCTTCATGTATCACTGATGAATAATTTCCTAGATGGATGTTTGTTATAAACCCATTCATTGATCTTCCTGACTTACCCTGAAATATTTAACACCTTATATATTTCTGTGTGCTAAAAAAACCCATTTTGTAGAGACCTTTTATTTTTGCTCTATACATCATTGTTAGCAGGATGCATTTTTTTAATACTTGGAGAGATGAGCTGACTCTTCAGAAAGTTACAGAATTTATGAGACACTACAACCCATCTTTGTTCTCTTATCCCCCTTTTTCAGGACCTGTGCTCTTATAATGTGTATTATACTTATCCTGGTTTTGCTGGAGTTTCTCTCATTACATATTGTTTCCAATGAGATGTGTCCATATTCTCTGCATTTGCTTCATACTCATAGTCTAATTTCCTTGCAGCAGTTCTCTTACCACAAACATGAAACTCACATCATTATCTTCTTGGATGTGGACATAACAGGAACTGTAAATGTCGAGTGCTTGACAACTGTCATTTTTATGGACCACTCATGGAAAGCTTCTTTCAGGCAGGCTGTAACCAATGCAGGTGGCATTAATATTTCTCACAAGCTCACGTTTCTACTTACACTAGCTTGAACGTTCCTGCCTTCTTTGCTGTCATCACTAGGATAATTCATGCTTGATATGGTGCCAGGAACTTTCAAACCCCAAACCAAGATGCTTTGAATGTGAATGTTATGTACAAAAAGTGAGGGAATTGCCTCTAGTATAGAGGCAGAGAAGCTGCAGTTAAACGGTGTGTTATTGGCCAGTGTCAGAAAAACTGACCCTGAACTCTTCATTAAATATAGGGTGCAGATTGCAAGGACCCTTGCTATATTCTGACACCACTTGCAGAAGCAATATAAGATGTGGGTACCTTTTGTGCAGCTAATCTCCTAAGAGGAGCTGAAAGGGGAAGGCTAAACAAAGAAACTTGCATAGAGCCCTTCTCCTCATCAGTAAACACACAAGAATAGTTGTCATCATGGTAGTAAATCTAAAAATGGGATATAGGCAGTGCCTGAGCATCGAGGTCAATTCTTAACTACTCCTGTAATTCCTATTCTCCAAATTCTATCCCACTGCAAAGATATTACGGGCTTGTGACAGGCAGCTGATTTCAATGGTATCACTGAATCCTTTATCAGTTAGTTTAAAAAGTTTTGTTCAAATCAGGGCCATGATTTATGTAGTTGGATTTAGGTCTTTTTTTCACCCTTTTGCAATGAAGCTTCCTGTTTGTTTTTCAAGTTCTTCCATTGTATAAATGCTCAAAAGAAGGATGCTCCTGAAGTGTGACCTAACATGAAAGAATAAAGACAGGATGGCTGAAACTCTGGATGACTGATTTACAATTTATCAAATAGGTAAATAATGTTTTTCTTGAGTAACACTGACTGACTGCTCTTCTGCACTTGGAGAAGCAGATACCCAAGCCTGTCGCTGTCCAGTTTCTTCTCTTTCTTCTCTTGTTTATTCTGCAGAAGCCAAACTCTCTTTATACCCTAACTAAGAAAGTGTATTTCTCTACATTTAACAATAGTTTGGGTTCAAGGGTAAAGAGAATCTGTTCTATTTGAGCACCTATGCAGCATTGCAATATAGATTGTTATGCTATAACAATAGCAGTAGCAGTGATAGTAGTTGTGATTAATTTATCCCATAATCAACATAATAGAGATATATTCAGATCAGTAAGACAACCTTGATGATGATGATGAATGGTTAACAGGAAGTTTTTCTCAACTCCAGAGTCATTGATTGAATATCCAGGATGGAATTTGAACTATCTTTTTCTTAAACTATTGTTGTTTTGGGCAAAGAACAAAATTTGTCCTCTTGTCATTATTGTTTTCTTCATTCTCCTGGATTGTGCGTTGCTCAGGGCGGGGACCTGCTATTGCTGTTTGCTCTGTAAAATTCCAAGCTCACTCCTGGGTCTTGTAATAAATAATAAGAAACAGATCTAAAACCAGTGGAATAGAACTGCTTTCGAAAAAGGGGTTTTATGCTTTGCATAGCACCAACTTCCATGTGTTTCTCAAAGTATTCATTGTGAATTTAGTTGCTTTTGATAATTACATTGTGGGAAAAAGAAACAGGATTCAGCTGGCTGCTTACAAATGTAAGATGACATAATAAATGCAGTCTTTCTCCTCTGCACATATCTTTTTACAGCATCTTTCTTTACAGTTTATATGCAGTTGTTCCTCCATCCTGAGATAAATTAACATTGAATAATTGCAGTGCAAGGTCAAAAATAATTTATATGGAGATGACAATTATTTGTTTAAAAAGGTCAAATAATACTTTATATCACAAGTTGATTAAGTGACAGGTCAAATGGGTTAATCAACAATTAGTTTTTTCTGCAATCCTGACTCAAATTTTCCTTTAGTAGGAGTGATAGAAAGGTTCCAGGTACATACTTCCAGTCAGTGGCAAAGACCTGGGGTTTTTTGGAAATTGCAGAAGTCATTGACATCTACCACTGGTTTGCTACTAATGCGTCTTACTGTATCTGGATAGCATTGCTTTTAAATAGTGGAAAACTATATTTTGTGCCCCTGAATGAACACATCTATCTTTATAGCTCATTCAGAAGTTTGAGATGTCTTTTGGGATCCAGATTTTTCAGCTAAATCTCAGATTTTCCAAGTCATTCTTGCCTGTCAGCAGGGCAAAGTCTCAATTCTCTACCTCCCTTCTTTTCCAACAAGAATTGTGTTGGTGATTTTGTTTTCCAATTCCTCCTCATTTCCTGCAATCATCAAAATTGCAAAGCAGTTATTCTAATATCAGAAGAAAACATTCACATTTTTAATTGTAAAATATGATATTGATATATCCATGTTACCTGTATTGAAAAAGTAATGAGAATATTGCTAACTCAGTGGTTTGGCTTAAAAAGTGATTTTAACTAATCCAGAGCTTGTTAAGAAAATGTAAAAAGTGGCACCTACCACAAAAACTAACTTAAAATGTCTTTTTATAAAAACAAACCAAAACTAAACTAAATCTGGCTTACAAACTGTTTACAGAAAATTTAAAAGATTACTACAGAATGATGTATATGTATCATCCCCTCATTTATAACTGCCCTCTCTAAATAAAAAAAAAAAACAAACAAAACTCCCCAGTAGACCAGCCAACATGCATATACTGTTCATCCCCAAGTGTTGGACATATTTTCATCACCACAGAAGATATCAGCTTTAAGGTAAACCACCCAGCATTTGGTTTTGATGTCCAGGATGATGCCTGTCCTGCAGGTTGCTGTGTTGTGAAGGTGTAACCAAGCCAGATGTACTGAATTTTGGGGTACTACCAGGAAAGGAGCCACATCAGGATGCAGTTCAATGGGGAAAGTTAACCAGGGCTAAGCTCCATGCCACCATGGCTGGAAGGTTTTCTGGGCCCAAGCAGTCTGGCAACAGGCAGCTTGGTTATTTCTGCCCTAGTTTCTGATGGGATAAAAGGGGATGGAAGCTTCCCATGCAGCCTCTGGGCAGAAGCAGAACATTTCTGCAGTTGCCTTTTTGGTAGTAGATACAGTCTGTTAGATACTGCCTATCAACACAAGGAGTTAAAAAAAAAAAACCCAATTCTGGTGACAAGTATTATAAAACCAAGGTTTGATTAGTAATTCAAATGCTAGGAAGCATTTTGAATTTAACTTCTTCCACATCCGGTGTTCTTGCTCTTATTTTTGTATCTGTAAAGTTCAAAAGTAGAGAACATGGTCCTGACTTTCAAATAATGCAAGAAGAAAATTCAGAGCAAGGTGTTGTCTAGATGGTAGATGAACATTTTCCACGATTATTGGGAAGATGTGGTGGTCGGATGTCAGGGAGTTCGAGTATGGTAAATTGCTTACTGGCTATTATTCACTGATTTGGCATATATTTTTGCTGTTGTTGAAATGCATTTTGTAGCTCCAAACCTAATTACAGATGATAATACAACTTTTTATTATCAGTTGCTTTTCTCTAAATAAATAAAGCATAGAGTTCTTTGCTGTATTGGATTAATACGTTGGCAACCTCCTCTTGGTGACAGATGATTTCAGCTTGACTTAAAACACAGATAAATGTTTAAGATGACTAAATGGATCAGGACTCAGAGGGATGTCCTGGATTAGCAAGTCCACCCTACTGTCTTGGGCAATCATGCTAAAATAACAACTCCATCTCAAAGCTGAAACAGCTTCTTGCCTTATCTGCAGCTAATAGAGTTGTCATGGTTTAAGCCCAGTTGCTAACTCGGAACCATGCAGCCACTTGCTTGCTCCCTCCCTTTCTTCCTCCCCCCTCTCCAAGAGGGACAGGGAGGAAAATCGGAGGAATGTAACTCCCATGGGCTGAGATAAGAGTAGTCCAGTAATTAAGCTATAATACAAATCGCTACTGCTACCAATAATAATGATAAGAGGAATAACAAGGGAAAAGGACACAACCGCTCACCACCTGCCGACCAATACCCAGCCCGACCCGAGCAGCGATCTGGGCCTTCTGGGTAACTCCCCCCAGTTTATATACTGGGCATGACGTGCTGTGGTATGGAATACCCCTTTGGCCAGTTTGGGTCAGGTGTCCTGTCTCTGCTTCCTCCTGGCTTCCCCTCCTCCCTGGCAAAGCATGAGACTGAGAAAGTCTTTGTTTGGAGTAAACATTACTTGGCAACAACTGAAAACATCGGTGTTATCAGCATTGTTCCCAGACTGAAAGTCAAAAACACAGCACTGCACCAGCTACTAAGAAGGAGAAAAAATAACTGCTACTGCTGAATCCAGGACAGTAGCGATGCTCTAGAACCTCACAGCAATGCTGCTCCAGTGGCTGGAAAACTTATGCTGGTCTTTAAGTTAAGTTGTTTTGGAGTCCTTAAGTTATATTTGTATTGGAAACTTAGATAGTGTTTCTCCAGCTTACACATTTACACAGAAAATAATTTCTACTGTACATTACTCATCCCAACTGTCCATCCTGGGTGGGCAGCACAGTTTTTAAGCTTTTTGTTATTCATTTTGCTTATCATTGTGGGTATGGAGGGGTGGTTTATAAGAAAAAAAGAAGGAAGAGCTAAATTCTGTGTTATGATTTAAAAGATAATGGAGTGATGCTTATCTCCTTCCTGCCTTGCCTGTAGCCCCAACTGTAGTTGCTTTTCTATACTCACCCTCTTAATCATTTAATTTGTTTATTTAGTGGCCAAGAACATTGACTTAAAATATGAAACTTGCATCAGTCATCAGGGTTTTCATTCATTGAATCCTATAAAAGGAAGACTACAGGTATTTGTAATGTATATGGGCAAGTATTTCTAAGATCCACACACTGAGATAATAGGAGAATTAGGTTAGTTACTTAAATATTAATAGCTAGGCTGTTATGGCGTTACTTGTTTTCAGTCTTCTTGTTTTTGCTCCCCTTTCTTTGTTAAATATTAATCCTTTTTCCTTACTCTTCTTTCTTCCTCCTACTTTTCAATTCCTTTTGCTTTGCTGCCTTTACTTTTCTGCAATAAAATGCCTTAGCTTCTATTTATTTATTCCTTTTTTACATACACAAAAAAAATATTTTGCCATTTTCATTCAAGTTTTATCTGGACAGTAGGAGAAAAAGTAAATGGAGTGGTGAAAAGCAAAAGCAATAACATCCTCTGTGAAAGTTGCTAGGAAGGAATCCTCACTCAACTCAATTTTAGACTGGCCCAAGAATGTAACAGAGCCACAAAGCACAAAATTCCTTGCTTTTTCCATCATCCAGCTACCTACATGTTTATAGGCAATAGTGTTAAAGTCTTGCTGTTTTATTCTTTTTCTTAAATACCAATCAAGTAACTATGTCAACTAATTTTTCCATGGCTTTTCACTGACCTGCTATTTAATGATAAAGCATTTTGCTGCTTATCGTATGATCACTTTTCTAAACTGTACCTTACATTCATAAGTACCAAATAAAATGAACAAACTTCTCTGATAATTATTTATGGTCTCTTACATCCTCATATGTTAAATTAACTGCAAATTCATAATTGCTGTCATTAATACCTCTTGTCTCCTTAATGAAGCAAAAGGCAGAGGCACAAGCTTATCCATCGTGTCTTTGTAGAAGTGTCTGGTCTTGGTGGATGGATTGGGTCCCAGTTCCTGGGAAACCCCCTTAGAACCATGAGGCCTCACTATTTTTGGTTTGACAACAATGTGAAGTTCCCAACCCATTTAGAGACATCCCAATGTCACTGGTGTGCTGTAAAAGATGGTGCATCTAATAGTAGGGTGTCACAGGCTGTCAAACAGGATGATTTTCTGCCTACAATAATACCATGGAGTAGTGCAAACCAAAATTCAATGTGTGCTGCCTTTCCTTAGAGAAGACATTTTTTGTACACCAGACCACAGAGGGAAGTTCAATGAGACTTTTTTACATGAATACTCAATAAAATAATAGACTTACTGAGGCAAGTTATTTTGAGGACATGAACAGATGAAATGATACAAGAACGAACCCACTTAAAGAAATACCTGAAATATAAATTCTGCATTGCAAACTGATATAAATTTTACATACCAGCAGGGAACTTCAATGAATATTAGTCTTGTGCAACATGCTTATGTCTGTAAAATGGGTTTCTACTGTACTTTGGCTTTAAAAACATTATTCACTGTTTCCTAGTACAAAACCCCAGCAGGCATGCTCTTGGCTAGCTAGTTGAGAACTCTGCCCCAGTTTTCCATAATACATTCATGAAGGGATTTGTAACAACCAGTGGTTACTGCAGTAGAAAGACTAAAATGTTGTACTGTGGCACTTTTGAAACAAACACAAAAGTTCAATCGCATCTTACAGGCTAATGATGTGCTATAAACAGTGGCATATTGCTAGCAATGTATAATCCATACTCAAAGCAGGCATTCATTAAGACTTATAATTTCTTTTCTATGTACTCCACTCTTCAGGTTAAAACTGTGGATTTCAGAAGCCTCTATTGGTGACTCAGTCTCACTGCGGTAAGTACCTGCACCCTGCAGGGCTCAATTTACTGAGAACTTTATGGAGAGTCCCCAGCACATACACCTCTCAGCTCCCTACATCTCTCAGCTCTCTTTTGCACAGAACAGTCATTGTCTGAGCATCTGTGATGAGGCCAGGAAGGTCAAAGGGCTCATCGGCATATCAACAATATGTAAAACCTGAGGTTGCAGTAAACAAATCTGGTGAGCAAGCAGCAAACTGCAGTCAACACAAGGCTCAGGGCTGGGCTAGAGTACTGTAACTGTAATAATAGAATAATAAGGTCATTAAATACAAGCATGGCTTAGTTTAAGGTGAAGAACAGCACCTCCTTATCCAGGAAAACTTGGCTTACCAAAGTTGGTTTCCTCCCCAGCTCTCCTTTCTTTCTCCCTCACTTTAACACTACTGAGAGCTTGTTTCTCTCTTTCTTCTGTTTTCTTTGTTTCCAGCAGTTTGCAAGTCTCTCTTCCTTAGTTTCATGTTTCCCTCTCTTATTCCTGGATTTTTTTCTATCTTTCCAAAGCTATCTGTGTTAAATAAGGAGTGTGGAAAATCAAAAGAAAACTTTATCATATAGAAGATTTCTTCTAAATTGATACAGGTAGGTATATATAGTCACAGAGAAATAGATGCCATTTATGGGTATCTCTCTCTTCACACAGCTTGGTTCTCCCTTTGAATCTGACTTCATCTAAATAGAGCTCAGAAACCTGCTGAGTACTCAGTTACAGAAAAACATATATGATGAGCGACATCATTGACATGCTATGTTATTGTAAACTCAAATAGTCGGTAAAATACAAACTGAAATGGGTGGAACTTCCAGAACTTCTGCCCATGCCCACAGCAGAAGAGCAACATCCACCCAGAAGGAGTCTGACCACTATCATAAGCTGGGCATTGCAGCATTGGTCAGCATCCCCACAGGTAAAGGCATGATCAAGTATAGCTACACCAACAGGATTTCATTCCCAGTACTGGAAGAAAGGAGCTAACCCAGACTAATGAGCTTTATTCCTAAAAGGGGAAATAACAGTAAGCATTGCCCAATACAACTACTATGAGGTAAACACATAATGCTGTAATGAAGAACTTTGTAATGACAAGCCATGTATTTTTACAGTCTTCACCTTGAAAGATGTAAATTTGGTCATTTTTGCTTTTGCAAGATTAGATTTAATTTATAATGACTATATTTGGTTTTTATTTGAACTTTGCAAACACTGGATAGCAGCATTCATCTGTGCTGTTTGCTGGAACAGACCCATTCTACCTTTCTGGAGAACCCAATATTTAGATGAAGAATTTAAAATTACTGGAATTGGTAAGAGAGCTAAAACCTTCCAGATGGATGTGCATTAACATTGGAATTAGTGCAAACAGTCTTTCTGGAAACTTAAATGTGTGTTATCTCTTGAAAACAAACGCTTGAATTGCAGGGAAAGTGCCTGTGAGGAAAGCATTTTGGTCTTGAATCTCTTAAGTGGAGGATTTTTTTCCTCAGCAGTGAAACAGAGGATGTGCTGCAGGTTGCATATGGCAGCTATGGCAGAAATCAAGCTTCTTAATATACAAGTCTTAAGAGATCATACCTTTTTCATGAGCCGATCTCAAATTAACCATTTCATATCCTAAACCTCATACACAAAAGGTAGTATGAAATGTCTTATGTGTGTTATTTGCTTCCACAACCCCTGTGTTTTTTCTGCACAGGCTGTATACATCCTACCTTATTTTTATGGTAGGATGAGAATATGACTGTCATGTATTGCAATAATAACATGTATGATGTGCTCAACTCTGAGTCATATAATTTATGAAGCAGATGTGTCAGGGATATGGGTGAGGGTTTGGGAGACATGGGGGAGAAGTTCAATCCAGGAGCCTTAGCTGGGCCTCTTAATACTAATGTTATGTCAATAAATCCTAATAATAGCAAAAATGAATTGGTTGGGAAAGTGTTATTATCCTTTTTCACCACAGGCCAAGGAAGTTATTAGTTTGATTTGCAGTCAAATCTCAAGTAGAGCTGGATGGTTGCCTGGGTCCAGAAGTATTCACCAAACACATGCAGTGAGGAACATGGGGCCAGGAAATGTGGAGACCCAACTGTGTGCACACTCTGTGGGGACTTCAGGCCATAGCAGCAGAGGTGTTTATAAGTCACCATGCACAAATATCCAGGCTGCACAGACACCTCTCTGACCTGAGTCACTGAGTCTTTTGGGATTTTTTCCCTTGTGATAATAAATTAACTTCAAAGTGATAACAGTGCAGGGTGAAGTCCATCTCTCAGGCTTAGCAAAGAGTGGTAAAACAGAAGAAGATACTTCTGCAAAAAGACAGTTTTCAAAAGTCTGATTCCATTTCTCCAAATGGTTTGGTGCTTGTTTAATTATGCGTTTCTGTTCCTCCCTTGGTGGATCTGAACTCTGCTGACTGCAACCCAAAATTTCCCCTCCCAAATGGTGAAATGAACCCCCACATACTGAAGCTCAACAAAACCAGAAAAACCTACAACTGGATTTTCTATCCCTAAAATTACTCCTTACATTTTGTAACTCCTACACAAATAGCTGTGATATTGTAAATATGATAAATCCCTCTACATAAGCTGAATAAATTGATTAGGAGCAAACCAGTCATGTGGGCTGGACTAGATTGGCTTATTGAGGATTCAATAGCTAGTTGCTTTCACAGTGGGATAAAAAGAAGGAAAAAGTAAATGCAGAGAGAAATATATGTTTGGTTTTGGAATGGCTAATGGGCTGCTGGCCAGGGCAGGCTGAAAATCACTGCAGGAGTTTTGGATACAGTAAGAATCTATTACCACTGGTTGGCATAGAAGAAAATCTAAGGAAGACATCCACAGGCTGTGGTGCTTGGAACAATATAGCTGTGGATCAAGAGTTTCTCTTTTATGGTCTGATTACAAATGCAATATAATTAACTGCCACATGTACTTGCACAGCTCCTTTAAGCCAATGATTTCAAAAAATCTTTACAGACCATAATTAAGTAAGGAAAGATATTTGACCTGGGAGGAAAACTTGGAGATGGACCTCCCAGCTTCCCGCTCTTTCCTGTCTTCTTTATTAGATACGTCTCTGTTTACTGGATTGTGAATAGTAGAGCTTAGAGGCAAAGTTAATTAATAGTAAAAAACTTCTTTGTGTGAGGTGGAAAGGGCAGGAGCTTGTGCATTTGAGTTGTAGCCAGAAAGAATGAAGGTGTCAAACAAGAATAAAGAGTCAGATAAGCAAAAAAGGAAAGCTAGAGACAGAAAAGTAGCAAACCAACTTTGTGTTAGTAAGGAACTAAGGGGAAATGTGGCAGCCTTGAAAGGATGCTGGGAAGAGTATTGAACATCAAGGTGGGTTTTGTAATATTTTGTCCACCAGAGTTCAGAAGTACTATTGCTTTTAATAGTAAATATGCTTGGTCTTTCTTTCTTCTAAAGAAGGGTTTGGCATAACTGTAGTGCTCCCCAGCCAATGCAAAGCAAGAATCTACCATTTCAGGGTGAAAAAGGAAAATCCTTCAGACCTCTCCCTACTGGTCATTTCATATAACTTTTTCAGTAACAAGCAAAGGACCATACACAGTGCACAGAGAGAAAATTGTAGATTAATTAACTCCCAGCAGTCCCCCAGCCATGCAAAGCTTTCTGTTGAAAAGAAGTGCCCAGTTATTCTCCTGGTCTGAGTGAGCAGAAAAGAGTATGACTGAGCACTGTCCATATTTTAGGCAAAAATGAATAAAGCAGAAGTAAGCTGGAACCTTAGTAAATGGGGAGGAAATGTAAAAGTAACATAATAGTAGTTGAGAAACTGAAATGCATTTAAAAAATAAATGATCAGTTTTCACCAGTTAAAGTAAAATCCTAGAGTTGTGGATGATTTAGGTTTTATGCAGGAGTAGTGATTGCTATTGCTGCAGAACAGCTGAAGAAACTATCAAAACCTGAGCAGTTGCTAATTGGCTGATCTGATGAGACAGGCCACAGGTCAGTGAGGTCTCTATGTCACTGAAAACCCAGAAAAACGAAGGACACTCATTTTCTGAAATGAGTGTTCCAGGGCCATAGGCTGCATGGTTTCTTCAGCTAACTGTCCTGGTGAGGCAAAGCAGAGCTTGAGCAACATACATCTGTCTGTAATACGGTTAAAACTATGGAACAAATATCAGGATAAAAGCACTACTAAAAACCTAGAGGAGTGCAAACTTACAAGTTGTAGATGAATACTATGTCATTAATAAAAAAAAAATGGTATAAGAGAGGCTTCATTCATAGCACAAGGACCTTAGTAAATTACTCAATAAAATGTCTCAAGGAATCCAAAGAAAAAAGTACATCCCACCATGCAGCCAGTGGAACTGCAGGCAGCAGGGACCCACATGCATCTGCCTGGGCCAGGTATGCTCCTGCAGAACCCTCTCCCAGGGGTCTCCTAGGAGAAGGTGTCATCTGCAGCAGGAAGAGTCACTCTACTGATATGGATGGTAATGCTCCGTTCACAAATGCTCAAAATGGGCTTGGAGATCCATGATAAAAAAAGCAATACAATATACATGTGAAGTGTTATTATTTCTGTTACACAGGTTTATTAAATTTAATGAGGACACTGAGGGATTTCATTAATCCTAACCGCAGTACCAGTGTCTCTCAACATTTTCTTGATTAAGCCATTGAAAATACAACAGCTCTGAGTGCCTTGAGTTTTTACACCATGAGATTGTTAAGTGCACTCTATACACAACTGCATTTACTCATTACACCTGAATTCTATTCCGGCATGTGCTTTGTCTGCTCAGCACCTTTCACAGTAGAAGAATATGTTCCTATGTAAAGTCCACAAATGTATTTTCCTGTAACACATTGCAATAAGTGAACATTAATTCATGCTAAATTATAAAGGAGCTTCCATAGAATTACATATTACATCTACATGAGTATCGAGGGAGTAGCTTGATTAATATCATTATCACAATGAATAGCAGAGGAATTAATTTGATTTGCTGCTAACTATAAGAGAGAAGCATTTAAATTTTCCTTTTGGAAAACATCTTCCCTATTTTCCCATACAAAGTCTTTCCATCTTGCAGGTAGAAAGTGTGGAAGTGATAGTCAGCTGAAACAAATGCCAAGTGTTCAAAATGCTTTCAGATTTTATGGTCATAAAATTTAAAGCCTGCAAATGAAACATGAAGATGGTCTGTGACTTTTTTTCTGAGGTGGCCTCAACAGTTATTTGTTTTTACACAGATATTAATTTTCCTCCTATTACAATGACTATCAAATAAAGCAAGTTCCTGTACCTATTGCCAAGTAGTGGTATGTTCCTTTATCACTATGTTCTTTAAATATCTTGCCAGAGAAAAATTAACAGTGGATTTTTAAACCAGTTCTGAATCAGCATTAAGAATCAATATGGTAAAAAAATCCTAACAGTGCCTTCTTCCTAAAAGGACTCCTATTGTCTCACTGCATCCATTGTGAGTTGGGTAAGCAAAGGATAAATCAGTGCTTGAATCCACTAGGTATTATTTTGTGTGGTAATATGTACCCAGACTACAAGCTTTATTGAGTTCATTTTCCAAAGTGTTTAAAAATTTTAGGCTGCGTTTGGACAAAGCACTATAAAATATAATGTAATAAGCAACTCTTTGCAGGAAGAAAAGGAGAGAGATCTAATGTATTTTGCCAATCCCCAGCTTCTCCGGTAGCATGTTTACATGCAGCAAGTTCTTGGTGGGGGACAAAGAATGCCATTTACTTAGTTCATGGAATGTCTTCAACTCAGAGAGATTTAGATGAAACTTCCGAACATTACAGACGTGAGTTGTTAGTTCACAGTGTTAGGACACTTGCATTATCCAGCACAGAAAATCAGAGAATCTTTCCTGTCCAGCAGAGCAAAAGTTTTATACAGACCTACTGTCATGATTTACCCTATGCTTCCCCAGGTAATGAAGTTTGCTGACCCTCTTCTTTTCTACCAAACATGAATACCTAGTCTTAACACAGGGATTCCAAAGCCTTGACAGAGAGGCTGTGGGCGATGCCTGCCAGTGGGCTGGCTCTTTCAGTGTCCTGGGTTCATCAGTAGCAGTCATTTTTCTCCTTCTTAGTAGCTGGTGCAGTGCTGTGTTTTTGACTTTCAGCCTGGGAACAACGCTGATACACCGATTTTTTTACTTACTGCTCAGTAACGTTTACTCTGACCAAGGACTTTCTCAGTCTCATGCTCTGCCAGGGGGGAGGGGTAGTAGGTAGGAAGCAGAGACAGGACACCTGACCCAAACTGGCCAAAGGGGTATTCCATACCACAGCACATCATGCCCAGTATAGAAACTGGAGGGAGTTACCCGGAAGGCCCAGATTGCTGCTCGGGTCGGGCTGGGTATCAGTCAGTGGGGGGTGAGCCATTGTATCCTCTCCCCTTGTTATTTCACGTGTCATTATTATTATTGGTGGTAGCAGTAGTGGTTTGTATTATACCTTAGTTATTGGAGTGCTGTTATCTCAATCCATGGGAGTCACATTCTTCCGATTTTCCTCCCCATCCCTCCGGGAGCGGGGGGAGGAATAAGGTGAGGAGTGAGTGAGCAGCTGCATGGTTCCAAGTTACCGGCTGGGCTTAAACCACGACAGTTCTTTTTGGCACCCAAAAAGGGGCATGAAGGGTTGAGATAATGACAGATCTGACCAGAGTGTGTCTAATCATATTTGTGATAAGCATTCATTAAACCATGGCACTCAGGCAGTGCCTGTTGGCAGAATGGCAACCCCAAGACCAGCCTGCTCCATGCTCAGACTTGTTGATGTTCCTGGTGTGCTACTCTGCTGCCCAAGCCAGGGAGAAGCAGGATCTCCATTTACTGCACCAAGGCTTCAACAGTCTGTCTGTGTCAGGATTTTATAATCTCTTTATTAAAAACGCCAAAGAAAACTTGAAATTAGATAGCTCAGTGATGTGAAATGTTCCATGCACAGTAACAGACTGTGCAACATTTGAATTTTCTTTTGTAAAAGTGGATCCTGGGAAAAGAATGGGTTTTTAATAAACAACAAAAACTTTATTAGCATTTTTCGAGAAGTCTTGTCCTATGGTAAAACCATTGTGTTGTATTCATGAAGCAAATAGTATATTAATGGGTTTTCATCTACATTTCCCCAATAGATGGGCAGTATTGTTTGTAAAAATGAACAACTGAAAGATACTAAAGAGCTACATAGAAACAAAAGCCTAAGGCTGAGAATATAGGTTATCTTCCCAAAGCAGGGTTGTTAGCTAGGAAATGATTGCACAGTTCCAACTGTAAAAAATACGATCTACTACCACCTCCCTCTTGTGGACTGTAATTTATAGTGACAATTGGACAGCAGGTATCTGTTTAGCAGTTTGATGTTATAATTTATATTCCAAGTGAAGTAGATAGCTTTTTGAATGTGAATAAACACAAATGCTGATTCCCGTCCACCAACATGTATACATTCATTATCTCCCACGTTTACCAGAAAGCACGCATGCTAGGATCACTGCAATGGTAGTAATCACTAATACACAGCAGGCTCCAAAGGACCTAAAAAGTTTGCTAGTTACCATGAGAAATATTGCCCCTAGGAAATGCATGATTCAAAACAAGTTTGTACATGGCAAATGCCTACCCATAACCATGCATAATTCAAGTGATTCATGAACCATAGAGGCCTCAATTGTTACTCCTGAGACAACCAACAAATGTCATATTATGAATAATAGAAGAACACATGTATTTGTACAGCACATTGAATTATCTACTGTAACTCCTCAACTCATTACAGCTACCGGCAATTATCTCTGTGTCAATAGACACAGAATAAGCAGAATATTTACCTGGTGGGCTTTAAAATTCTGCAATTGCTTGTCCTGAGCAGTGACTGTTACTTTGCTCTGCATACGGACACTCATGGAGTCCTATCAAATGCTAAGTGTTCATTTTACATCTTACAGCTCAGAGTGAGTCCAGTGCTCAGTTATTTTTTTCCAGTAGACAACTAGAAAACTTTGCAACTGTGGATGTAAATAAAATTAAGCTGACATAATTCGGATGCAGTCACCATTGTTTAACTGTGTAACTAACTAAGCTGGTAGGAAGAAATTTGTCAAGCCTTCTACCTGGAGTATAATAAGGCTCTGATCTAGTGCACATCAGCACTCTGTGGGTCACTTTGATTGGCTGGGTTTCATCTTCAACACTTCTGAATTCTTCACTGATTCATCAAAATTTCATCAAGATCCTTATAGGTTTTTAGACTCCTTTTTATACCAAATGGAAGAAACGGGCTCTATTCATTTCCATGGCTAGCAAACATAATGAAAAAAGTATTTATTTTGAAGGTAAGTGGCTAACATAGGATGGTTTAATTTCTCTCCAGATGTGTCTATTCCTTCCATTAATTAGAAACAGTCTAGAAAGAGATCACCCTAGATGCAGACATCAAGTTTGCAAATGTACACATTTAAAGGAGATGAATGTCTTTATTACATACAAAGCAATTATTCCAGGTGTGCTGTGCTGAATTTGAATTTGTATGTGCTTAAAATCACAACTCTACTTTCTGGACTGTTTATTTCTTTCCTTCAAACATAGGCCAGATGTTAAATACTGTTCTAAATTATATGAATATGAAAGAATGTAGAAAAAAACTTATTAAAAGTCAGGTCCTCTGTGTCCCAAAGTCAATTGCCTACTATGGAAGTTTTCTTCATTTCCTCTTTTAAAAAAAAGACAAACTTAAATTATTTTCCTTGGGTTTGATTTATGGAAAGCACAAAAGGGTCATATCTTCAGATTTTGTTTCTTTCTAATGAAAATGTTGATCCAAAAGGGTGTATTTTCCGAAGATTGAAAAATATTTTAGTTAATCTATACTTTTCCTGGTGTGATCCATTTGAAATGAAAATAGCACAGAGGAGAATTTGCTAGAAAATCAGTGGAAAATCTTAAGCATTTGAAGGAACTTGTATATTTTCTGCTTAAGTGTACACGCAAGCTTGCCACTTGGACAGATACTTTCTGTCATATCTGGGCTTTTCTTTGTAAATGCCAGGTGAAGTTGACAGGATACAGAAGTGTTTTGTTGTTGATTTTGTGTTTTATAAACTGATTAATAAACAGTACAAACAGCCTGCCCATGAATGCAAGTGAACCTTATTCCCTGGACATTTTTCAGCCTTCAAGATATAGTCTCATGTTAAAAAATGTTGGTCTAAAGCAGTTCAGCAGTATCTGGTGTATTCAGATAGAAACATTGCAGTATGGCAAGTCTCAGACACAGAAGTTGCACAGAGTGGAGCGACACAACTGATAAGGATTTTGCCCAGTTGGACTCATAAAGGCAAAGCCAGGTCAGTGACATGAAAGAAAAAGAATGCTACACATTAAGGAGCAATAAAGAACACCATCTACACTTACCAAGGTCACAGATGAAATGGGGGATAGTTTTACCTAACCTTACAAGGGACAGAGGCTTTCAAGGCATTTCCCTGCCTATGTGCAGCATCACTTTTTACTTTGCCTCTTCCCAGGGAGGGTGCACAGGAGTTGGGCTGGCTGGTAGGCAGGTGAAAGACTGCCCCCAGGGACATGGCCCTTGGCAATAGAAACAAGTTGCACTGCAAAGGATCAGCATCTTCCCTGTGTCCAAGCCTATAGCAGAGCCCTAGATTCAGGCTTGTAACATCTACTCGGTTGTAAAATAAATGGTGCAGTCTCTAGAGTATGGAAGCTTTTTCCTGATGTTTTTCCTGATTGAAGATAGCCATCAGGTGCCTCTCAGCCCTCTCTGAGAAAAGCCAAGTTTATATTTTCATATAGACCATGTTTCTAGGTCCCTGATGATTTCTTCCTTGCTCTCTGTGTTGGTTTAATATCTTTCCTAAGAAGAGATGTCTCCAAGCGGGCATGGATTTCATCAGTGAGGAGTAAAGTGGAATGGTTACTTAGTATTTGGTATATATAGCACTCCTATTTATGTGCTTCAGCATGAAACTTGTTTTATTCCAACTGTAACTATTGTTTATTTTACTCATGTTAAGTTTGCAATCCATCAGGCTCTTTTTTTGCAGTTACTGCCTACTACATCAGTATTCCTTCTGTAATTGTGTGCAGCTGATTATGCCTATTTAAGTGGAATGCTTATCACTCATCTCTACTGAAATGTTTCTTATTGTATTTCAGACCATTTATATAATTTGACAAGAACTCTTTGATTCCTAATCCTATACTCTGAAGTTTTTACTCCCTTTTTGTGTTGTCTGAAAGTCGAATAATGTATTTTGTTATATGAGCAGTAAATGAAAACATTCTTCAGTATCAGATGCAAGACAGGTCTGCATAGAACCTGTCTTGACATGTTTCATGACAAACCATGAACAACTTGTTGTTGACTAGTTTTCAAATTTTTGCTTTTATTTCACAGCAGTTTCAACTACATCATTCATTTCCAACATTCTTAAGAAGAGTGTTGTCAGATGTTCCCCCTATTCACAAGCAAGGTACATTGGCTATAGGAGGCAACCTGGTGGGATAGAGATTCTGAAACTGGAAATAAACGTTCATTATGAACCATTTTCTGTGTGGTGCCTCTTGGCCCTGAAGATTCTCCTAGCAGGTTTCTCCTCTTCTTACACACAGGACACCTGGCCTAACTTTATTGCTTTCATGTTTGGCATGTAAATTGCAGGAAGTCTGTGTTTTGGCAAGGTTTTGTTTGCATTATACCCATAGAAAAGGCAAACATGTAAAAACAGACTTCCCAAGAAGGTGTATCCAACAAACTGGCCCTTTGCTGAGGTCTTGATGCATCGTTTTCATTTTTAGCTGCAGTTAGGTGTTCATCTAAGTTTTTCTTTTCTGGTGTAGCCCTATTTTGTTAGTTGGGATTGTAAATCTCTGAGGACAAGAGCCAGCTCTTTCAGGGTGGCTGTGCAGTGCCTAGCACAGAGGTCACCAGTGCTGCCTAAGATGTGTAAATACTACTCAAATGATAAATTGATAATAATCAACTTTACTGTGTATTTCCAAACATTTTGCCAGGTCCTATTAAGCGGATCATGTATCATGCTATCCATAGCTTCTCTTAAGAAAATTCCTAAGTAATCATATCTTCTTGTCTGGAAGTTTTCTTGTGTGGCAGCTTACAGGATTGGGGCCAAGTGAAATCCTGACAGCAGATTGACCAACTCATTTGTTCGTCAAGATTTTGTCTTTGTAAAATCATTCTGCTTAGCACTCATGTTTCCACTAGCCTCTAGTTGCCTCTTTTCTCATTATCTAATAATTCATTTCCATAATTTCTACTTCATTTTAAGAATGAAAAAGAAAAATAATTTTAAGGGACTTGAGTAAATAAAGACTTCAAAATAATTTTCTTGTAAAACCTTTTCTTTTCCTTAGAAAAGCAGTTACTACAGAAAAAATCAGCAGCTACCATTGTGTAGTTTATTTCATATGATAGTGTTTTTAAATGCTAGTTTGGGATATGCATCTTTCTCTGCTTTATTTTGGATAAGCTAATTAACTTTAAAAATAGTCTCCATAAGATGCAAAACATGGGAGAAAAGATGGTGGAAGCCAAAAGGTTGACTACAGCAAGAGTTGCATTGAATTAAATTAAACTTCAGCACAGAACGAACTCTGTGGAGTGCAGGGGGACAGTCTAATTTAAAAGGGTGTGTCTTGCTGTGCAATCTCTTTAAATGTGATCTCCTTTTAGCCTAATTTCCTGTGACAATGTATTTAATAACAGTGGTCCCTTACTGAGAGTACCTTCTGCCTGGTCTGTCACTGTAGAAATTTTGGCTCTGTAATCAGCATATTATTGTCAATCCAACATTTAAATTTCCTTAAGGGAATTAATAACTCTTAACAGTTATTCATGTGGCTCCCAATAAAGAAATCTTATGCTGTTATTAAAGCATCTCAAACCTGAGCCATTCTGCATTTGTTGCTCCCCTAATTTTTAGCTCCCTATTAAAAAAATTAGGAAATTATACAACTAGAAGTCTGCCTGTTATACAAAATCCTAGAGAAGACTCTCAAGGGCAGACCAGGAATTTCAGAACAATATGGATTAACGTGATTTTTTTTTTCTCTTTTCATGTGCTAAATATAGGTGGGCACCACTGTTTGACAAGCATTTTATGGGGAATGTGCATTTTTCATTTATGAACACTCCTCATTAAGTGGCTTTATATTTAAAACATTACCTAATGGAGCTCCATGGAGTTGAGAGCCAACATGTAGATGTACTTCAGAGCTACTTGGTTTCCAAAGCAGCAGTCCTATTTAAATGTGTACTTGCCTTCTGTGACCTGACATATTAGAGGTTTTGAATTTAATTTAGTTTAAATGTGCAATTTTCTCTTTTTTTTCTCCACTTCATTATGAAGTATTATGAAGCATATGAAGTATATAGAGTAAATCTATGAACATGCTGTGCCTGAAGAGCCCAGCAGACATGTTGAAGGATTATTTTTCTCTTTCCTCACTATTATACAAATAATTGTAAGATTAAAAATCAAAAGAATTTGTAATAACATCTAAGGGTCTTGTGTCTTAGTCTTTTAGACTTCCTATATATATAGCAGGATAAAAATGATGCTTGAATTAAGTCAAATTCTTTATTTTAAGGAGTTCTTCATGCTGTATCCAATACAACAATTTGTGTATCACTGGCATACAACCATTTTTGCCACTAAAGCCATATCATGCACAGGTCCCAGCTCGCAGCAGAAGTGCAAGGTATCCTTTCTGTATAAGCATTCTTGTTAACAGCAGTGGTGAAAGAGGAGGCACACTGGGAGTCTTCTTTCCTCTGAGGCTGGCAAGCATGTCCCCTTCACACTCTTCCAAACTGGTGCTTTAATCCCTCAGCAGATTGTGGCCGCTCACCTCAAAGGAGAGTAAGAAGCTGAAGAAGATGGATGTTGGGCATGTCCCTCACTAGCAGGCAATGCCTGTTCCTGAAGAAGGCAAAGGTCCACATTTGCAATCATGGCTGCAGAGTAATCTCAGTCTGCATCAGCAAGTCCTCCAGTGTAATGTGTAATGGGAACAGGCATGCAGATGAAAGACCAGTTTAGTGGGTTTCCCATAACTGCTGTCCCATGCAGGCATATAACAGGCATCTAACTTGACAGTACCACTGAAGCTAACACATTGTCCATATTTTTGTGGTTATAAACAGTTGTCACGTTCTTAGCTGAAGACCAGAGCAGGATGTGATCAAACAATACTGAGACATGTAGATTGCTTATTTTCTGCATTTTCACTTTCATTCCCTGTGCACAGGAAAGGAGACTGTAACATACCATGTCTTGGTCTACACTGGAGAAAACAGATTTCAGCACAACCCCATTGGTGAAAGGGAGATTTCAGTTCCTGCACTCTGAAGGCTTGTATTTTTTTTGCGGTCTAGAGCAAAACCATGAAACACCATAGCCATCCTCACATTAGCTTTACCCATTGCCTATCACAGTTCACTGTCACAGGAGGCCATGCAGAAATAGAAAACCAACATGGCAGCAATCCTGTAAGCGAAGGTGACAGGTAGAAAACACAGTCCCAGAGGAGGTCTAGTTTTAAGAGGGTTCATTATGCTACTGCATTTCAAATAGTAGTATTTGGGAATTATTTCACATTCTTAAACCACTCACTAATTTAAGTCAGGCACATGAAAACTACATGCATCCTTTTATGAAGCATGCATCTTGTTCAAATTATCTTTCATTACTCTTGCTAAGAAGTATATGTATGCAGTTCAGACAAGAGAACTCACATAGCCAACAAAAGGAGGAAAAAACCATTACTGAGGGTCTAAGTTCATCATTTACCTTGTGCTTGATGTATATGTCTCAAGCCAAGCCATGGAATGTATTTAACACTTCCTGCATCATGTATGTCCCAGCATAAAATAATCAAGGTGAGTTCAAAGGTGCACACATCTACCTTCAGGACCATTATTTACCAGTGAGTTTCACACAATCTCAATCTTTTATGTATCTTTTCCAAAATAGTATGCAATGACTTCTGGCTGGAAAAGAAAACCCTGGTCACTCCGAGCTGTCACAAATCACCTCTCAACTGAGAAGAATATTTCTGTTACCTCTTCTACATTGAATGCTGGCTTTATAGTGACAGTCATAGCATGCATTTAATTTACTTAGTGATACATTTGTATAACTGGAATAATGTCTATTGTCTCCCTTGCCCACATTGCCCCCATTCCCTAACATTAACTAAGCCTTGTCTTTACGCACTTTTTTTCTCAAGCACCAATTGTCTGTCCTAGATGCCTGTACTCTATGCCATGTTCAAATATTAACAATAAACCTTGCAGGAATAGATTGATATGAAAAGGCACAAAAGTCAAATGAAGCCATTTCTAACTTTATTTTATTCACCCTATGGTGCAATCCCTGTCATGTAATAATGAGAAGAAAAGACAGAAGGTTGAGATTAGATGAGAGCAGTAAATTGGTTTTTTGACAACTGTCTTCTAACTTCGAGTTTCACACACATGGTTCCTCAGCCCTACAAAAGTATATTTGCTGAATTCAGCACATGAAAATACGAGAATCTAAGGCAACATTTTCCTGAAGCAGCATGAAGAACAAAAAATCTCTATACAGGGACATAGGTAATGGAAAGCAAAATAGGAATTTTCATCTCCTGCATTTTTTAATGCTCTCTTCTTGTTTAGGGGTGCTTTATTACAGTCAATTGCTCCTTCTCATTAACTTATAGTTTGTTGCTGGTAGCTCTAAAAACTGCCCTAACAGCCCTCATGAGTACTGCTGTAGTGATGGATCTGGTTGTGTTTCCATTATAAACCTAGTTTCAGGGATATTTATAACTCAGCCATTTTAATTTGCATCAGACTTTGGGGAACTTGGCTCACAGGTCAAAGAGTGAAACAATTTTCATCTTATGTATTTGAAAAGAAAAGATTTTAGCCAAGAACAGTTTGCAGTACAGAAAATTTCATCATGATTTAGAAGCTTCCAGGATAAGAAAATTTATATTATCTATCTTATGCAGTAATTATATAATGTGAATTATATTTGTTACATTTTGTGTATAAATTCAGATTCATAACAGTCACTGTATTAAGATGTTTTATTATCAGTATAAAAATATGCTGGTTTTACAAATTATCTAAAAGGTAAAAGCATGGATAGCATAATTTCACCTTCAGTTTTTGAAAACTTGTAAAAAACTTTGCATTTATAACTTTCACAAAACATAGAACAAGACAATGTTGATGAGGAATACCAAAAATCCACATAACTGTGAAGTTATCTAATTGGTTAATTCATGTATTATAATGATAACCCATGCATCTGTATAAGAAACAATTCTGATGTTTCCAGTTTTGGGGTGCTTACATCTGCCTTGCATGTGTACAGTACCACATCTAATCTCTATCCTATTAACAATGAAATGAAAACTGCTTAACTCTCATTTAAGTTTTGGGCTGACTGATAGTTACCTTTACAGTTGGAGTGCTTTTCTAGTGTGGATATATTTACATAAATATATTTGTAACATGCATTCAAAGATTTCTTTGAATATTCAGTAATATTTGTCTTCTGGCAAATATTATTCTAACTTATATTTATGGTAATTTTCTCAGTTATTTAACTTTAGAATCTAATAAACAAAATTTATATGCTAAATTACCTCATTGAGATTCTTCTCTTTATTAGGGTTTTCTATTGCACATCTGCTTGATGTGTGTGTTTAATTTCTGTCACTAATAGTCTCAGCCACATAGTTTCTAGTCTAAGCCAATTTTCACTTGATAACTGGTCTTTCTCTCTAGCTCCTACTCTGTCAGCGAGTTGCATTACCTCTTCTAGGCCACTGGTATAAAAATTGAACAGACTCATTCTTAATGATTACCCTTGTAGAGGTCCATTAGTTGCATTTCTCTTTCTGAAGTTCGAAATTACCCTCCGTCTTTGATGTTTAAGTGTATTTTGTATCAGTGCCAATATCTAATTCTTTTCACCATATTTGCTGACTGTGTAGATTAGCCTTTTTCCACTTGTCTATTAGGCTGCCTTAAAGTCCATGTAAATTGTAATGATGGCTTCCTTTTTTGTTTTGACTTTATCTGCCTTTCTTTTACCCCCTTACCCTCCACTAACAGCACTTTTTCTCAAATGTCTGATCAGAGTTGTTTCCTGCTTTATATGGCACCATCTTTACTGTTACAAGTGGCTTGTAGTTACTAAACCTTGACCCAGCTGTAAAACAAATTTCTGTTCAATTTTGGATATGCAGGTGCTCTTTTTGGAATAAAAGACCATATCCTGCTGCTTTTAGACATGCATAAAAAAAAGTATAGTATTGTTAATTCCAAAGATAGCTTGAAAATTGCGTATACTATTTATAAATATTTTCACTAGGTTTCATTTGAATGTGATTAAAAATATGACGATTCACAGTTCAGCACTGGTTGGTATAACACTATTATCCATACTGGCCAGTTCTCAGTAATTAAATATTAAATATTTCCCTGAATATTTTAAATCTGTAAAACATATCTAAAATAGCTAGTTGCAGTGAGGATTAGTGTATGTATATGTGCTTGATCTGTTTTATCCAGAGTGTTAGTGTGTTCAGGTTTCCGTGTGCCTAAGCTTGCAGGTAACAGTTGACATGGTGGATGTATGGTTTACATACAATTGCAAAATCATGCCAGAAGGTACTGATTTCATTTCAGATGGACAGGTTTTTTAAATTTCTATAAAACCCCAGCTCCGTGAACAAATACATAATCAAGATCATGACTTTGTTCATTATACATTGGGTGCTTATATATTTAAAGTTTAACATATGCAATAGCATTTACAGAAACAGGGTCAAAGTTGTGAGAACCTGATACCGTAACTAACTTTACTAAAATCTCAAATCTTTCAGTACCTGAATGTTAAAAAAAAAAAAAAGCACTTTCTTCTCATCTTGAAATGTAACAAAAGGTTGATAGATCAAAGTTCCTGCAAAACTAAATTTCTGAGCATTTTTATTATCCAAACCTCAAAATAAACTTTTGAAAAATTGAGTGTCTGCTTTCATTAGGGTCAAAACAATTGCATGACCCCCAGTTGGACTTCCATCCTTCCTATATGGGCATATAATGTGATCTGGCAGCTGCAAAAGTCAAAACATGCATGTCAACTTTATCAACCTAACACACTCAACCTTATCAAGACAAATCTTTTCAAAGCCCATTCTCATTTTGACTAATCATCATTTTCTGACTGCAAGTCATTCTACTTGTTCTAGAAATAATAGAAAGTATTTTGCATAGTCATCATGAAGTTTGGTTCATGGCCACAGTGCTCTGAGATCCTCAAAGGAAAGTGTCTCTAAGTGGAAGCATCTAAGTACCATTGCAAAGAGTGCCAGAATTTCTTTGGTTCTTTTAATTTGGCTTTGAACAACTAGGTTGTTTTTTTCCCCATGAAAATCAAGACTAGTTTTACAAATCAGAAATTGAGGATGACTTTTTCTAAAATATGGTTGAACTAAGTATTCATTTAAGAATTTTATGCAGCATCTTCCCTGGATAGATCTGTGACAAAATGGTCTCATTATCTCCACCCTACATACAGTCCCTCCAAAACTTCCATTTCCAGTGATGATTTAAAATCTTTCTCTTTTGCCTCCTCCTGTTAAATTATAATTGAGTTTCAAATGGACTGCAGAACTTGCCTGCTCAGAAAGCTCTAAAATAATAACAGTGAATTTTGCAGTACTTCTCAGATTTTCTCTTCTAGAATATATTTTTAATCATTTCCCCAGCTATACAAAAGCACTGGCAAGATAAAAGAGCCAATGATTTATTTTTTAAAGCTTGCTATTCATGGTTTGGTTTTGACTGGGGTTTTTTTTCAGTTTTTCTTCTATGAGTATTCTTCAGGAATATGCTCTCTTTCTCACTACAATAAATAAGACTTCTGTAAATAAGATCTGTGTCTAATGAATGAGTGGACTGTATTATATTTTGACACCATAGTAAAATCTGTCTTCAAGGAGATCAAAAAAAGACAAGAGGGAAGAAATGCCTAATGTACGCATTTGAAGTTGCTGCAAAAAAGGGAATGTAAATAGCCATGGAAGAATACTATATTGTATCTTCACTAAATGGCAAGGGGCTTTGAGCTGTAGAAATGATCTACTAGACCACCCAAGAGTGGTAATACATACCATGTTCTGTGCCTTATGTATTCTATCAAGTCCTTAACATGAGGATATATTTACCACACAACAATTTAGCCACAGGAAAGACTGTTCCTATATTCATTTACTCTCTTATGCATGTACGTTGGAATAATTACTCATGTACTAAATACTGTAAACTAGAAAAGAACTGTTCAGCTGTAGTTATCTACAACCTACTAGCTAGTAAAATAAGCAACATCTAGATATCTTGAATAAACTTTTCATTAAAGTTAAATATCTAGATCTTTTAAATATCAAATTAAGTTCAACTACAGATTCAAATAAGATAGCATTTTAAAAGTTATAGGAACAAAGATAAACAGTAGTGATTTTCTGCAAAGGCTTAATCAATTGTTGAAGGAGAGCTATCCCTGATGTTTTTTGTTACATTTACAATAACACACAAGTAATGAAGAGATATTATGCCTAAAAGAATAAGCCATTCAGATGCAAAATGAAGTTTCAAAATTTTCTATAATTTCTTAGAATCTGTGAGTTAACCTTGCAGACTCTTCTTTCACACCATGAGTTATAGAAAAAAGAGTCAAACCCTGGAAAAGGTTGTACTCTAACACGGTAACACAAATATTACGTTGTAAACCAAACTCATCAAGAACTCAAACCTACTAAAACCCCATATGGTCGACATTCTTTTCCAAATTAATTGAAAACAGGGTTGCAAATTCTATTAAGTGGTAAGCAGAGGGGAGAACATGTTGACCCTCATCCACAGGCCTTTGGCTCAGACACATACGGATAAACAGAAAATCAAAGTTATTGCATTTAAGTGATGTAACTTCTTCCCAATTTGAAACAGCAACTTTTCAGAAACAAAGTGCTCTTCATCTTGCAGATATGTCACTCAGAAGCTCTCCTTCTGTCTACAGGGTCATGATGCCAAACATCTGATGCTCTTAGGAAGAGTGTTAGCATGAATTTCTGTAGCTGCTTAACTCTCTTTGCAGGCTGCCTTTTCCCTACACACAGTCCATAAAATTTCCTACTGGAGGTCCATACATATTCAGAAACTGAATGAGAGCTGCAAAGAGACATGAATTATGACCACTGTTTGTATATTCTCTGATATTTGCATGAACTTGCCAAGCCATCTGTGTCCCATTCCCATTCACTGAATCATTTTCACCTAGTCTGTACTGCATTATGTTTACATGGAATCACTAGCAAGTTTATTCCTCCTTTTTTTCTCTTTTCATTCCTGTTTTGGTTAATCTCAAGGTTTTTCCTACTGCTCTGCCCAGAGCCTCACAGCAGCTTGTCCAGAGGTTTGCAAGTAGAGCCTCATTGATAGAAGGACTGAAGGGAGCTTTCTCTTATTTTGATGGCACCAGGAATGCACTTTCTGCTGAGTCTGCTTTAGCCCCCTGGGTCTGCCAGCATGCTTTCTCCTGGTAATCCAGATTGTTACACTCGAGAACATTCAGAGAAAAGCCCTCTATAAAAATGCCCAAGTGCTACATAGACTTAAAACTGTCCAGATTTCCAGACAGTCTACTACTGAGAAATTTGTGTTTTAGCTCACCAAAGCTGATTTCTAATTGTAAAAATTCCTTCCTTTAGAAACACTGCAGTGAGGATGCTGTACTGATAAGACTGCTCCATATTTTCTCTGTTAGAAAAGTCTTCTTGCTTTTCTTACGTTTTGCTCTCTTTTGCAAATACATCTCATTTATATTCTATGCACTACATACAACTGAAATGTGCATTAGTCCAAGTGAGATAATAAAAGCTGGAATCCTTCAGTGTCCTTGCTCTCTTCATTTTTCACTATACTTTCAACAGAATCTCACCTGTCACAGTCTTCAGCATCCAGTTCGTATTTTTTTCTTTTTTCTTTGCATGTTTTGACTGTCTCTACATGAAAGATCATACTAAGGAATACTTAATAAATGTAAGACATTCTGTCTCTATGATGAAGGACATTTTCCACTTTCTTGTGGCTACACAAGAATAATACTGCAAAATTTGAGATTGTTTCTGCTCCCTGGGAATACCATATTACTTATATATTTTCACACCACTTCTCTTTCTTACCCTTTCTTAGACTACATATATTATGCCCAGGTCTAGGAACAATCTTATTTCTGTGTGTGCATATACAAGTTCATGTAGAAATCAGTTACAGATTAATGTAACTTTTCATAATAAATATGATTTTCACCAATGCCAGAGTTTTTTACATCTGGAATTTCAGATGTGTGATTGAAACTATTTCTATTAAATCAGACAAGATACTTCAGAAAGATTCATATGTTCATAGGTTGAGACAGTTTTAAATGATCTCTTTCTTTGGTGGCAGGTGCTGCCTCTGCATTAGATTAGCTCTGATATCCCACGTTGATATTCATTTTTTACTCCAAATGAAATGAGGTCCCTGAATGGTCTTAATGATCTAACTTGGGAGGGAAGACTGTATCTAAACCTCAAAGGACATACAGAGGAGAACTGCCAAATAAGTTAGCAATCATGAAGTCCTCAGAAGGAACTTTACCACTATATACCCTCCAGCTTGGCAGCTGTTTAGACCTGGAAGAAGAATATACAGTATTCCGATAGGCAGGTAGCCATGGAAACATTACTTCTAGGTACAAGAAAGCTCTGTTATCTTGTCATTGATACCACTGGGGTCTATTTCATTCCTTATCTTATATCTTCATGGTCCTCTAAGATTCCTTCTTCTGTACCAATTGTTACACTCCATCCCTCCAAAGGATTTGTTAGAGTCTCAGTGATGATTGCACAGTATGAGGGTCACTTTTGTCCTGGCCCATCCTGGCTCAGCTGTGCATCACTTAACACTGGAGGCTACTCTTATTCTTGCTCACAAAAACTCCTATGAGCCAAAATGGCATATGGAAAAGAGGGAGGCAGAGATGGGTTCTTGCCTTCTCCTTTCTGCTTCAGATGCAGACTCTAAATCAGCAGCAGAAGATACATTGCAGTAGAAGTTGCACTGGTTCTAATTTTGTACCATGGTGGTCTTTTCCCATGTTTTTTCCATTCTTTTTTCTGAGCAAAGAAGGCATTTCCCCACCATATGGTTGTACAAAGTCTTAGAAATTAAACCTCAGACAGATCCTACACTCAGACAGTGTAGAAAACTATGCTGGTTCTTGCTGTTCTCTGCTAACTGCCTTCTTAAGCCCTTACCTTAAAACTCCTGGAAAGGCAGGAGTCTTCCAGGGCTCTCAGCTTGGTCAAACATTTTACTGCACTGCCAGGTAAAGGTTGTTCCTGATAACCTCTACCCTATTTTCCCAGTTCTCCTTGACTATCCTTTAATCTTTGCTTCCAATGTCATCTCTATTTTATAAACATTCCAGGGCACTTTAATTCTCTATACTTCTTCTTGCTTCAATACACATTTAACAATAAAAAAGAAATAATAATAACAATAAATTAAAATTAATGAGAGATAGTTTCAAAATGGAAAGCTGTGCAGTCCCAAATTTCTCTTGATCTGGGATTGCACAGTTCTGGATTTTGGCAAGTGTCTGTATCTAATAATAACAATGTTCAATGACACAATGACTTTTAAAAATGAGATTTAAAAAAGTGTTTAAGCCAGTAGCCACATTTGTCACCAAAAAATTCCAATATTACAGAGAAGATGGATTATCATGAGATGAAGTTAATCCCATCAAACTGTCTGCTAATTCTATTAAAATTATGCAAGTGACAAGTACTCTTTTAAGCACTGAATAACCCTTTCAGAAGTATCCCTATCAAAGAATGCTGATTTTGCACTAACTCTCAGCAGCTGGAGGGTAGATTAGTACGTATGTATATGTAATGCTTATTTCCAGAAGGACACAAAAATTTTTCCCTTTACTGCTAGCATGTCATTGTCTACTGAATCACTTCAACTAAATGGCTAGGTTTTTTCTTTTGCTCCCATGGCGAATAGGTATGTATCCCATATTTGCAAAGAGCATAACACTCCTTACAGTGTCAATAGGAACAGCTGAAGAACACCCTGCAATTGATATTTATCCCATGGACTTTTCTTGTGATTGTGTGATTTATTTTTTTTTACCTTCTGTATTCCATTTAATAGAGAGTGGTTTAGTTAACTTGATGAAATTTTAAGATGATCCTGTGGTCATAAGGAAAGGATAAATAGGCATAAGAGAATTCAAAATCCTTCAAATGCTGATCTTGCCTCTTTTGTCAACGCATTGCCATCTCACTGATGAGAAGTTACTTAAAATGGGTGCAAAATCTTACTAGCCCCAAAGCAATCTGAGTTTCCTATCTCGTTGTACTTGCCTAACTCCCACTACTGCCAGTGGAAGGGTAGACAGCCCTCAGACCATCAATGCACTGAAAGCCATCATGGTCTAGATCTGACTGTGACCTTGAAAGGGGTTATTTGGAGAATATGCCATTCAGTAAGTACTTGTGATCAAAGGTTGTAATATGCCTAGCTTGCATAATTTCAAAATAATTGGAAAAGGTGATTTATCTCCTGCCAACTTTTAAAGGATCTTTATAAAAGTATGAAATATGTCTCAAAGTGTTAAACTGTGTCCTAAGGCTGTTAGATTTTACACATTTGCATGACTTTTTAAATCAGTCCTAAAGCTGTTGCTTTTGGTTATTTTTAATGTAGTCCACAGAACAGATACTGTTCCATTTTTACCATTCTCTTTGGTATCTACACAATGACAAGAATTGTATTTTTGACCTTTAATCTAAGGAACGTTCAGACAAGATAGAGAAAATGCACATTTGGAAATACTTCATTCAGAGACAGGGGAGAGAGGAAAAAGAGAAAGAATTTTGGAGGGCAGTGGGGAGAGAGACCGAGAAAGACAGCAAACAATAAAGCATCTCTTTTGCTCTCAGCCTCCAGAGTCTCCACGTTCAGAGAACACAAGTGTGCAAGTTGTCTCAAGCAAACATGAAAACACAGCAGACTTCTTGCATATGTATCTATAAAAAGAATTAGAAAATGCTGTTACCTCTCAGTGCAAGATAGTGGAAACAGAAAAAATATCTAATCTAAACTTTCAATTCAGAGCAGTAAATATGCCATTTTTGAAAGCTGAGGGTGCTGAGTTAGTTTTTGCCACTGCAATCCTCTCTCCGTCAGCACTGCCCTGCTTTCTAATTCCATTTCAGGCTTGAAGCAGGAGTGGAAGTATGGGAAGTCTGCTGGAAGATCTCTACTCTCATCCTTTCACCCTTGCCTCATTTACTTGGCTCCAGTTGCACACATCTGCTTCACCAGCTCTTTCTCTGGTGCCTTCTTCAACAGAGCTCCCCCTGCCTGAAATTTCCTTCCTGACCAAATCCACTGTGCCCCACCCCTTATTCTTTAAAGTCTCTTCTCAAAATACTTATCCCATAAAACCTCAAAGCCCCAGTCTTCCCTTTGTGTCCATCAAAGAAACAGAGATAAAAAACCAAACACCCCCCTGCAGACCTACTAAGACGTGAAAATGAGCCGAGTGAAAGTGCTCAGTCACCCTTTTAAAACTTTCTTCCCACACTGTTTGTCTTGTTCTGTCTGTCTAGATAGATTGTTAATCGTCCTTCTGCCATTTTATACTTAGACTGTGAGTTTCACAGAGCAGGGTCTTCCTTTTAATAAATGGAGTTCATAAAATATATAGCCTCCTCTTGGCACAGAGAGAATTTGTATTCAAATTCTTATCAATTACTCAATACCAAATATGATTGAAAAAGCTCACGAAGGGCTATCACTTCAAAATTACTATGACAATTTATTTAACTGTGAAATGCAGATAAGTCTCTGAATTTTTGGATGCTTCTTGAGACAAAGGTCTGTATTCATCAGATGGCTGGAGACTCAAAGCAACCATAAACCCAACTTTTTCTGGCCAGGGAAACAGTTTTACAGCTGTTTTCTATTGTCAGAATGAGTTGAACCATATGGGTGAATCTGGTCCCAAATCTTCTGCGATCCACCAATCACTTGCTTTCACCTAGACAGCTGCAGATTTAAACAGTTGCACTCTGACTTCTGAAAATTTAAAACCATTATTTAAGTCTAGCATGTCTCAGCCTGAATCACCTCTTTTATTCTCTCCTCTTTCAGGACAGCATTCACCTCTGCGCATAAGTCAAACATAGGGCTGATTCACAAAGGCTGTCCTGCTTACACAGTAGAAAGTTTCAGTAAGACAGAAGTGAGGAAAAGGCCTTCTGCTGACCATTTGCAAGGTAACAAATTCATTCTTTGTTAGCCCATGATTTGGTTCCCAATATATACAGAACAGAAGCTGGAGTCAGACCAAGGTCATTGTATCGTGATTTTGTTTGAAGATGGATTTTACTTTATGATTTTGAAGAACTTTGTTCCTTCTACACTTGAGGCAATTAGATTTCTCTGTAGTTACATGTCTCAGCATGATTATGTCATAAGTCCCCCCAGCCATTTTGGGGCACAAAAAAGGTAATTTTTTTTACTTGGTTTAAAAAGTGGTTATCTCTGGTTATATGTCAAAAACATGTAAATCAGAGACCAGAGCTACAAAATATACAAGCAAAACATGTGACTGACTATTTGTAAAAGGAAAAAATTGAATAATTTCTTTAATCATTTCATTAATACTTCTGTTGCTTTTTTCCACTGGAATTTGTCTTCCATAGTAATGCAATGCAAAAAGTGTTCAGAGAAAACCAAAATCTTTTGAACTGATTAAGTCTTTGGGCTAAGTGCTAGACTGGTTATTTTTCTGATGAGCCCATGTGCCAGATTGCAAGTGTGGGGCAGGCAAGAGCTCTCAGCAGTATGGTTCATGCTGATCTCTTTATAAAAACCTCCCTCCTCGGCTGGAGTTCTGATGTTTGTACTTGTAATTCAAAAGACTGGTGGGCCTGACCACTCCCCCATGGCTTGTCTGCAAACACAGCTAATGCTCATCCTACCCGTTCCAGGTCTGAGCAAGGCAGACAGGACGTGTTTTCACAGCTTTCTGTCTTCTTCACCACGAAAGCTCAATATTCACACAAGGAGTCCAATTTAAAACAGTAATTTCAGGCTACATTTTTTGGTACCTTTCTCCTTCCTCTTTGCTCAGTCCTCTTTAAAGCAATCTCAGCCTTGTTCTCACAGGGACAGGATGTAAATGTAAAATGATGATAAAATCTAAAATGCAAGTGAAATGTAGCTCTTGACCAGATTAGACTGCCACATACTAGAGAAAACCATGTGGAGGTCAGACAAAGTGAAGCGATCACAGCTCCAGTTTATTATTGATGTTGGGCCAAACATTTTGCAGGCAAATTCTGACATTGCCCAGAAGGCCAAGTTTCTTATATAACAAAGTAATTGGCCTGCCCAGAGCTGTCGTTCTGTCACATCTATCTTTAGAAACTGATGAATTTATTTAGTAATTCAAGACACCAGTTTTAAGGGGAAGCGGTTTACCACCACGGCCCAACTGCTGCAGCCTGTTGACTAGCTGGGCTATGCAGTGTCTCTGGAAATCTTGCCCAATTTGGTGCTCTGTAAAGCTGGTTTCCAGAGGAATCTATCCAAGCCAAAGGTACGAGCAATGGAAAAATGGGAGAAGCAAACATCTTGCACAACTGACCTGCTGGTTCATGTTCCACAAAGTATAAAAAAGAAAACCCTTCCTTTCCTTTAATGAAAGAATGTTCTTTCATTAAAATACAGTATGCAAAGAAAGACATGAGGTCCCATATTCTCATCTAAACCATCCCTTTTTTTAATTACCTTTGCATGAAGCATATGTCCCCCACACTGGGTTCCATTTCTATACAAAAGGAACCTCCATAAAAGCACCTGCTGATCAGGTTCATTTTATTTAGAACAGAAAGCTTCATTCAAGACAAACTCCTTGTTTTCATTTGGCTTGCAATGACATTATTGACCACTTTGTGCAGCCAAATGGACTTCAGCTTACTGCTGCATGTGTGTGAAAAGGGGTATCTGTATTTAAAGCCTGTCAGTCCACTGGCAGGTAGGTAACTTGTTTCACTTTTCATGGCTAGATTAAGCCTGTTTTCCTTCTATAGGAAGAAGATGGAGATTCTGGTTGTCTGCACAGACTGGAAGTCCTGAACCAGGTGCAACAGCTCAGAATACCTTCATATCCTGCTCACCAGTGGCCAAATCTGAGTGTCTCGGGTGGCAGAGTTGTAGTCTGTATGTCCCACTGTAGGGCCAGTGTTCTAGTGGCTTATTTGTAGCATTGAAGAGGCCATTACACGACACTGTATCATTCTCTTTCTCTGAGAGCTATGGAGATGAGATAGTGAGGTTACTCTGATGTGTTCATGAACACCCCTGTGAAGTTTATCCTGGTATTTCAAGACAGGGTAGGGTAAATGGAAATTTAAATCCTTAGCTATAACTATAAAACAGTTTGGGTTACTTGCCTGATTTTTCCATTGTATTTTTTCAAATGATTCTATTTTTTTCCATCCTTCTTTCCACTGTCCAGAGGGCAAATATACAGCTAGTATAAGACTTACATTTCTTTGACAAGGCAATGACATTTATTGTCTATCCTGCTTTCAAATCCTAGTTACAAGAACATCAATGATGCTGTGAACTTTCCTTGTTTCACTGATGTGAGAGAGATTAGCAGCACAGCTATTCACTTCATTTGACAGCCTCTTTGCTTAATTAAACCTACCTTGCAGCTGAAGGAAAGTTGGTGGTAAAGTAGCTTTTTAGGTGTGTGAAAAAAAATCTTTTCCAAATTTTGCTTTAACCAAATTTAAGCAAAACCTAAAAGGTTTCACAAATGAACCAGAAATTCTGAGAACTTTTTTTTTTTTCCTAAAGGAAGACATACGATACTTTCTAGATTATTTTCCTCAGAACCTACATCTGCTCAACAAAATTGCCATTTTTTTTTCACTTTCATTGGTGCAAGGAAGGTTGGTCCTATTAAACAGCTGCCTGTAACTCCAAGGCTTGTGGCCTACTTTATAGCCAAGGCTTCCTGGGCTTTTCTGCTCCTGGTGCCAAGCAGGGAAGAGCTAGCTCATGCTGAGCTGATGACCTTGGACTTCCCAGCTTAGAAGCAGACTACCCCAAAGGTCAAAATTCCAAATTAAATCCTGGGCTGCATTTGGCAAAAGGTTTGTGACAGAAATCTTTCAGGCTGAACACAGCCGTCGTTTCTGTCGGAAAATGTTATTCATAACACTAACTGAGAACAGCATGGGGTTGTCCTACTCTAGGGGAAATTCTGGGAGTTCAGTAGAAATCCCTGTAAATAGGTTATAGAGAAGAGCAAATACTTTCTTCCATATCTATGCCCACGAAACTGGCAGGATCATGCCCAGGGCACATACTAAAAGAGAGACTGCCTGTGGAATGATGATAAGAGACTGTTTTCTGGCTTCTATCATATGCCATGATCAGGACTATAAAAGTGGTGCACAGAATACATGGCAAGTTTCCACAGCTGCTGAAGCCAGGCACTGCTTTTTTCCTCACTGTCCTTTTCAGTGGTGGTAGGATCCAGCCACAGTTGTGGCAGCATTCTCTGCAAAATTTCCACTGGGAAAGGTGGAGTTTTGCACTTTCCCCTATTGGGATTACCCTCACAATAGCCAGGCTTGACAGGGTCCCTGATCTCTAAACACCTAGGAAATACTAAGATGTTGCTGATGGCACTGTTGCAAACCAATTTTAGAATTCCTTATTACTTTTTACTTCTGAGCATGCATACGAATAAACAACCTTACATAGGAAAAAAGAATGTTTATATGTTATTAATATTCTCTTTAGCTAATTTCGTAATTGTCAAGACCTAGTGGAACCATTAAGGTCACATTTTTTTATTAGGCAATATTTATGTGTACTTACATATATATTATGGTGTCTCTCTCCTGCTCTTTTCATACATATATATGTACACATGCATATTTGGAAAAGTACATCCATTTTAAGAAAGCAGCCCTTGCCTCATACACCTCGTGGTCTGTTGGAATGTCTGTTGGTGAGACAGCACTTGAGTAAATCTGGGACCAGATGCAAGAGTTATTTGGATGTGCACGTATGCCTGTGTGCACATGAGCCGCCACCTTCCGTTTGTAGTTGCATTACTGAGGCTGCATGTGTGATACCATGTGGTGCTAATGATGATTAGAGAAGTCCCTGCCAGTCTTTGCTTCTCTTTTAGATCTAGGCCTGAAGGTGACTGGGAAGTGGTCATAAACTGAAATAGCCACAGGTATTATTGTGACCCTTGGAAAGCATGATGTCAGATTTTCAAGGGATACTTTCTTCTGTTTTGCAAATGTAATTTGTGATTGTAATTTCTGAGATGTATTTGAATAAATGGGTAAAGGGGTTAATTTTCCCCTGCTGCCATCTTGGAAGCCCCATGCTTGATATGTAATCCTTCTGCAGGTACAGCCTTTAAATACCATGTAATATTTGCTTTTTAAGGATAGAGCACTAGCAATATAATTTCAAATGCCCTCCAAATTCACTGGGAGTCACTTAAGATCTCCATTAATGTAGTTAATGGAGACTAGAGCAGCAGAGGGGTGCATCCTGCAACATCTCTTTGACCTTTACAATTGGGCACCCGATTTTCTTCTTTTGGTGACATAGTGCCAGAGGGAAAACAGAAAAATGAGCAGGGAAAATGTGCATCTTGACTTCATCCTCAGATGGAGCTGGTAAGCATTAAGGGTCCCATCATTCAGTTATAGCCAGCGGTACCAAAACTTTCCTTTTTCTGAGATGGAGAGGCTGAGAGTGGGGCTAAAGGGAAAAGAAGGAGGATAAGGCAGGCTTGATACAGGGGCATTTCAGGATGTCTTAAAAGATGCAGAAAAATGAAGAGTTCATTTTTTTGCAGATCACGTTAAAACTATTTTTAACCTCACTTCTTTTATAATGACCCTTCTGGAAGGGTGAAACATGTATTCTTACAAGCTTCTTTTATTCAACTTAAAACATGTGTGCTGAATTGTTTTTGGCTTTTATACTTAGGAAGTAAAAAGGAGCAGGATTTGGGGGGAAAATATATTTCTGAAGCATTATTTATTAAAATGTCTATAAAGAATTTCATGGCCTTCACAAATAGATGAAAGTAAAACAGCTCACAGTTTGACCTTCCAACCTTTCCTGGGGTCTCAGTAGGTGATACTGCAAAACCTGGAGTTGTCTGTTTCTCGCTGGAGCTGCATTATGGTGGATTTTCACTATAATTTGTCTACTTTCTATCCCCCATACTAATGATGGGTTACCCCATAGTCTCAGTGAGACTATCAAGGATCGTGTGTGCCAGGACAGCCCTTGTGAAACCCATCACCTCTGAATCTTGCTCAGCAAAAAATAATTAACTTACTAAAACAAAAAAAAAAAAGTCCAACGAGACCAGGCAATAAAACTGGGGTTCCTGCAGCAGTCTGGATGGAGAACATGATGACAACGTATTGGCAGATTTGTGAGATGTGAGCTGAAAAAAAAGCAGAACCCTTCCCACGCACTTCAACCCCATTACCAAACAGAAAACACAAGCATGTCAGTGCTTATCCCTGAAGAGCTGAAGACATTGTCAGACGTATTCTGCACTCCCACATAAGTGGAGACATAATGCTGGGTGGTATTAATGGAGTAGTTTTCATACGTACACCCACACTTTAAGGAACTGTTTTGATGATAATGGCCCTTGATGCTTGTAGGGCTTGGACAGAGAAGAGATGGGTCTACTTTCAAGACTATCCCTGGAAGTGTAGACACCCAGATATGTCCTAGTCCAGATTCATTTAAAAAGGCATACTTCTGGTCCAGGAGGGCTGTATAGAAAGGTCTGTATAGAAAACTTGGTCTAGCATGTTCCCACATTGATGGCAACAGTGAAAAACAGAAGCAAAATATACACACTGCTCAGATATAAAACCATGAAAACTTATCACCAGTTCTAGGTTTAAATATCATTAAACAGAGCTTTTCTCTAAAGTGGGAAATTTAAGATTTTACTTGACTGTCTTAAACAAAAATATTCAACTTCGATTTTCTAGAAGTTCAGATAAGATAGGTGGAGATATTTTATCAGTGTGGAATCTACAAATTTTTTCCTTTCATGACTGTGAGTCAACAATATAATTACTATAGCCAGAAATACAGGCTCAGAAAACCTTTTCAGCTAAAACCAGAGATGGTTATAACCAGGGGTGAAATTAACATAAAATTTTGTGTGCTTTTCAGCCAGTAAGTGAGAAGAGGAAATCGAGACAACTGCATATGCAAGCTCAGCATCCTCTTGTTCTGTTTTAAGACGAGTGTATTAAATACACGTCACAAAGCTATAATGTAGATCAATAGTCTTAATGCTTCAGAAACACTGGATTTGATGAATCTTAAGTGTAGCTAATGGACAAATTTCATACCAATAAAACCTCCACTTCTCCTGTCTGTATATGTATATATTAATTACTGATAATTAATATGCCAATTAACCTCTTAGAGTTCAGTCAAAGTCAGCATCCTTTTATATTTAGATCATGTCTGACAATTTCTTTTACAGAAGACATGAAAAACCCCATAAATTATAGTATCACAATGCTGGTCTTGCTTTAATGTCTAGGGTCCAGGGAGAAAAGGAGAGTCCACCAGGAGCAGGGTGATCACACAACTCCTTTCATGGCTATTGCTACTGGAGGTGAAACAAGGGGATCAACTGAGTATTTTGGCAGGTCCAGGTGATTCTCTGTGCATTACATCCCAGTGAATAAAACCACACACATTAAGACTGCCAATCTCCATCTGAAGCTTAGTCAGTAGGATCTGAGGTGGAAAGAATAAACACAGACAGTTACAGAATCCAGTCTTTGAACCCAGGAACAGTTGGAGATTTCTGGATCAGATCACACAGGCACCTGTTGCTAACCAGTCTTACTATGTCTTTTAAAACATCAGAAGATCTTCCGAGTTGGATTGAATGTGTTTATGTGCTTCTTGCCCACCTCTTTTTCACAAGCACAGCAGCCTTGCATGGAAGGTGCAAAGTTCATGCTCGGACTCCATGCTTCCCATTGATAATTTTCCACAGTATTGCATAACACTACCCAGAGTTTTAACGTGTGTCCCTTATTTGGAGAACCTCCAGTATGAGTAGAACAGGGAAAAAACATGAACATAGATAGAGAAAGAATACCAGGGCAAGACAGGAAGCACAAGGATGGCTGATAAAAAGGACTGTTAGCTGGAGGAGGCAAAGGAGCAGGTAATCGGACACTGCATTCTTGGATCGCAGAATGTGCCAGGTGGCCACAAACCCCGGGGTTTTGGCTTGGCCACTGCAGAGATAAGACCAGCTGCAAAGCTTGGATCCTGATCAAATGTTTGCAATTTAAACACTCTGAGAGCCGGGGTTATTTGGCTTGGGCCCATGTCTAGTTTATATTAATGTTTATTGCCCCTTGGCCATTTGGAAACTGACGTTCATAATTCACACCTCAGCAACGCATGTTTGGCTGTCCTGATGGCAGACTACAAATCCAACTCTGCTATATAGCAGTACTCCTTTTAGCTGTATGGAGCTGCCTTGCATGTGGCTTACATATTACATCTGACAAGGGCTGAATGACAACTTCATGGCTTACTGTTAGAAGTTTAGCCAAAAAAGCACAAAGAGCATGTCTCCTGCTAGGGCTTTCATCTTTCACATCCACTCAACACTATTTGCAACAACTCTTTGGGTGAGAAGATCAGTGTCCTCTTTGCCTGCCTTCTTTTCCAGAAGCCTCATTTGGCAGGCCTGTCACCCACATCTGTTTCATTGGTTTCTTGGTCACACGACAGAGGTTTAAATACGCTCTGAACTGACCTTTCTGCTCTTATATATGGTTTAGACCTATTCTGTGATCTTGAAACCTTCACCTTAACGATACTCAAAGATTGGCATAGATTCACTGTCAGCTTCATGCTGGTCAACGAACAAAATAATGAACAAGAGAGAACAATATAGAATCATGCTCCTTGGAGCAGGAAGTGCATTATAATGAATAAACTTATTTCTTAAACTCCAGAAGATAAAGAATTCAGCCCAAGAGCCTCCTGTTTCATTTCACTCCTCTGGTAAAAAGTATATTTTATTAACTAGTCTTTTATGTTTAAGTCAGCTCTGTCCTTTCAAGCTGGGGAAAAAAAATCAGCAAAAGATGTATTTCACGGAGTCTATTTCTGGGAGCATGTTGGATATTTAACAAGTTCATCTTCTGTGAGCAGCCATTTCATGTATCAGACCATAATGATTGCTTGGGTTCAGACTGCAGCACACATTTGCACTCTCTGTTAGATCCCCTTCCTTGATGAAGAAAAGTCAGAGTAAATGTTATCTTAATAACACTTTCTTCCTCTTTCCACTCCTCATCTGTTTTGAGTATTTCCCTGTCTTCCCTCCCCCCATTTATAGTATGTCTTACTGAGCACTGATGGGTGTCTTCACAGACAGTGAAAAGTGAAGGAAGCAGTAATGCTAAAGGATACTGTTTTCTCTAGTGCTTCCAAGTCATCCCTAGTCATCATTTCCCTTTTAAATAAACGAGGTGTAGCAGTCTGGGCAGTGCAAGCTAAACTTACCTTAGCAGCTCCTCTATTTACATTACATAATGAGGCCAAACTTGGTGCATTTCTGACCTCAAAGTCTACCTTAGCTAGCATGACCACTGATGCCATACACTGTGTGAGGTACTCATCATCCAATTGTTCTGCCCCAACATTATCAATCTCTCCTTTAAGCAAAAAAACATACCCAACCAAGCCCAGTTCAGTTGAACCGACTTTACTATAATGAAGTTTTTCTAGATATGAATGCAAACACAAGGCAATTGCATCTCAGGATCCAAAGGGCAGAATCTAAATAACGTTTATTGCCCTGTTGACTTGGGCTGTCGGGAAAGAGCACTTCCCCTGATCAATTTATAGAGCCTATCGAGTTTTCATTTTTAAAAAAGAGAGCCACAGGGGCTCAGTTTTCCTGTTTCTTGCTCCCTGTGGGACTGCTCACCTGAGCATGGCTGGCACAAAGTCAGATCAGACTTATGGAAGTGCTTCACTCTTAATCTGTGCAAAAATAACCACATGAGGTTAATACCAGTTTTCCACTCATAGCAGTAGACCAGTAGGTGAGAGAGACAACTGAACTGTCAAGATAAATCCCAGCTGAACAGCCCTGAGTGAAATACTTGCTACTCCTTTTTTCATTCTGAAGGCGCAACCCTAGAGCTGCCCAGCATATATATTTGTTTTGCCACCACCTTCCCAGTCCTCTCTCTGCACCCGTGCCACAGTCTTGCACAGCGCAGCTGAGGGCAGCTGAGGGAAATGTCACTGTGAGGCATTTTCCTACTCTGATTACTACAGCTCTTGCCTGGCCATAGGCCAGAACAGGCTCTGGCATAGTTTAAGGTTATCTTAAAATACTCGAGGATATGACTTGTGTTAGATAGCTGGTGGGGGAGATAAGTATTGCCATCCGACTGCGTCCCAGGCACCAGCCTCAGGGCCCTTAGGGTCCCTCCAAGGTACCCCTCAGGATAGGGACAAAAAGGGTGAGCTAATCTGGCTTCACATCACCCTCTGGTGGCACTTCCTCAGGCTGAAGAGGCTCTTGGCTGCCCTCAAGGTCCATTCAGTCTTTCACTGTCCCTGCAGCACAGAAACATCCCAAAGGAAACACAGGGCACATTAGCGTCTTTGGGATTTTTGGAGTAGCAACCCTTAAGTACAGAGTAGAATGAGTCTCCAGATACTATTAATGACAGAAGGCAACGGTTTGTAAATCTACACCTTTATTTTCACTGTTTAAATTCAGCATCTCTCTCCACACCATTTTCTCTAGCAGATTTTTTCCACACCTGGAGACAGCCCTGCTGCAATGAGTGTCCACAGATTGGACCCCAGGTAAGGTTTGGGTTTAACCTTTAATGACAAGAAATGCAACATCCTGAGAAAGGAAATATGACTGAATAATTACCCTTGTTCAAATATAGCTCCTTGTGGAGAGGAGCCCTGTCTCTTACTTGGTTGTGAATCTTAGTTACAAAATATATTGCTCTCCAGCATAGCCTTGAGAGATACATGGTGCTGTTTTCAGCTTTGCTGAGGCCAGAGATAATTTGTACACTCTGAATACAAATTGCATCATGCTAATGAATTCATAATAGTCAAAAGTACTCTATTCATAATAGGTCTGAAAAGGCAAAATACATAATATTAATATATTTTAAAGAAAATGTGTCAAGAATCTTGTAAACTGGAGTTAATTGAATATAACAATGCAGACAGTTTTAAAAGAATGCTTTCAACAATATTTACAAGAAATTTATATTTTAATATTTATGTCATCAAAACAATTCTTTACAATCCTGTACAATGTACAGTCCTTAGCGTCTTCTTTGCTAAGAAGCTAAGCAAAAGTAGAGTTATAATTTCCCTGTTTCTGTCACAATGTACACCTAGTTTGCATACAAAAGGATCAGGCCCTGCAGTAGAGCAGACTTTCTGGGTACTCATTAAACCCAATTAATAGTAAATTAGGGGTTTTTTATCATCAGCCACACCTTGTAACCTCAAAACCTCCGAATTTGTATGTGATCTCATAATGTTTCTCTGTTATCATGTACAAATTAATGATGCATATTGCTTAACCAGTGTTTTAGCAGATTTTCTTTATTTAGGAATTAAAAGAAAAATTATTGTATTATTATTGTAACTATATTTTAAATAATATGAGTATTGTGAGATTTTATGTTATTTTTCTGGTTTTATCTTTCTAGATCACTAATATACTTGTACATGAAGGCCTAATCCTGTCTTCAGTGACATCAATGGTAAAATTTACCCTGGTAAGGACTGTAATGTGTAGAGAGAAACAGTAATAGGAGCCACAAAGGAACAAAAGTATTCTCCCCTATGTGAAAATAGGGAAGGAGAAAGTAGGAAAACAATGAAATAAAAATTCTGCATGGCTGACCCTATTTACTTACTAGGAAACTATGTTACTCTCAGGTAAAACCTCAAAGAGGTTTCTAAGTTTGAGCAAACATGTACATGTCTGCACACAGACACAACCCCACAGAAGGCAGCTGAGTTGTGAATAATATATATTTCAAATAAATAATCCCTCCCTTTTGTCCTTGCTGATAATCTTTATTGCTGTTTTATATTCATAAGCAAGTAGATTAGGTTCTTTAGTGCTCTAACACACCAGATGTTAACCTTCAGTAAGGCTGTTTGAATTCATTACTTTTGTTCCTGATTATAACTTCCAGTATAAAAGGCCTATCTCCACTTTTTTTCCATAGACAAATTGGGACAAATGGGTAAAGTCTTACTAATAACTGGGGTTTTCTTCAAAGGCTATCTGCAATTGTTTAAACAGTAAAGATTCCATAGTTGTTGCAACAAATATGTCTGAATTAGAGTCTGTCTCCTATAGCAAGCTCTCACTGAACCACAAGTTGTTCAACTCATTTTGACCTTCTGGTGGAATTGATGATGTCCTAATTTATAATGTAATCAGAACTATAAGAATTGCCAAAGAGAAAGAACAGCATTCTGTCAATTTTAGATGTATTAGCCCAGACCCACTATTTTACCTAAACTTCCTCTACAACATTTGTTTATTCATATTTCTAGGATATTTGACCCTTGAAATGGATAGTTCCTACCCACACTGTATGTCATTAGGTAATTCTGACACAAGATCCATGATTTTCATGTGAAGATGTCCACCTCTCAAGTGTTTTGGGTTTCTTTATTTTTTTTCTTAGTAAAGTGAAAAGCATTTTCTGAATAGATGTGTCTGCAGCGGGTGGATTATCTTCCTCAGAAACCTCTCCACTATCTGCCCATGGCTGAGACATGTCTCCTCTTGATTTCAACCCAACACAATATTTCAAGTGATCTATTTTTAACAGGGACAGTAAATAAAAGCTCTTGAATTTCCTGAGCACCTTATATTGGCACTTTTTGATGAAATGATGTCACCATAGCAGTATTTCAGAGCTTATTCAAAAGACACCCATTCCCTGTTCAGATTATAGAGCACTCACACAGAGAGGGAAACCAGTGCAGCAGCTCCTAAAACACCAGCAACAGTGAACAAGTCAGAGGAACAGGAGTAAAGAGGTTCTAGGTGAGCAGCTCTGTGTGACTTTGTACAGCATGGATAAATCCTAAGCCTAAGCCACCATGGTATCTCATGAATTCCACTAAGGTGTGAAGAGGCTTTGTTCTTAGCCTCTTCAAATGAGAGGAACTCCCTCAGCAGTTATAACTCAGCTTAATGCCCCCAGCATCCCTTTTTTGTGCACTGTAGCAGAACAGCTTCTGGTCAGCCAGTTCATTATGTCCCCAGAAAGGTGAGAGCCAGGAAGAATGCGCAAGTGTAAATCAGAGATGCTGAACTAAAGCCCTAAGTTTGCAAAAGACTTGGCATTGATCACAGGCTGTGTGGGTGGACAGTATCTCTCTCTATGCACCAGGAACATGGAGTAATGATTAGGCTTCTGTTTTCTGCACTTGCTTATGCTGGCTTCTTGGTACTGAACATGTGCTAAAATACTATGGCGCTTTACCCACAGTCAGTCTCCACATCGTGCTGCAGAGGGCAGGTAACCTGAAATCACCCAGAGGAGTGCACAACCAGTGCTGAATTAAAATAAAAACTTAAAGGAGAAGATTATTCTCTTTCTTTCTCTTTTGATAGTAGCAGAAATATTGGAAACAGCACAGAATAATAAAGAAGTGGTTGATATAAAGACAACTGAGCATCTGCTTAGTAATAAATTCTGCACAGGCTATTCAGAAAAGGCTTTTAATTTAAAATGTATCTTCAAATAGAGCAGAAGAAAGTTTGAGTCTACTCCCTCCCTTGAACTTTGGGCTGAGCCAGAAATCTAAAGCACTCCCCGGATTATAGGCTACAAAGCCAAGAGGTGTCTATTTTCTAACCTCCACTCTTCTGGACTGTGGCTAAAATCCCATAAAACCCATAATGAGTTCTCAGCATAGTGGAAAGCTAGGAGCAAGGGTGATCAGCTTCAGAACCCCAGGAATGGGTTTGTGAATTACCTTCCTGGCATCTTCCAAATTTTCAGGTAATTTGTCCGAAGCTGGAATTTACCATATTCCTTAAAATGACCAGGACCATCTGGCACTGGTCCCCAACTATGCCCTGGGTGCAACCACAAACAGCTGGAATGTTTGGCCACAGTAGGATTTATTTTGTCCCCATGTATCTCTCAGTGTTATTCCAGGGTGCCATGACAGTGGCATATTTAACCATGTGGTTAACTTGAAATTTACAGAGCTCTTGATCTTGCTAGCTTCAGCCATTTTAGCTGGAGGCAGTGCTGCATCTCCATTATGGATAGGGTATCACTATGCCATGGTATGAGCCAATTATTCTTTCTCAGCCGGGTTCTACTCTCTGCTCTTGAATCCTGCACATTGTAAACATACACAGCCCTGCTAACATTGTCGATTCAATTATCATAACAGGTACGGCTTTGCTGGTACAACACAATGTGGTCTTAGCTGTGCTCATTTTAACAAGTCTATGAAGGTAAAGTGGTTGTGAGGAGAAAAAGAGAACTGGCACTTTTTCTGTTTAAATCATATGCACCTCAGCATACCTACTTACAGGTAGAAAATATCTTTCTTAAAAATGTAAGTAATTGAATCCAAAGAACATTTTGAGGGGGTTCCAGTCAGAAAACTAATAGCTATTTGTGCACAGAAGGAATTAATCTTGCTCTCTGTAGAGCTTTGTCTTGTAAGTGGTCAGCTCTGGCATGCGTGAAACACAAACCCAGCTGAAGCGAACTCTGTGTTTGGGGCATTTGGAGGGACCCTTTTCCCATGTGGCTGTTCTAGTGCCTAATGATGTGAGATACCACTCTGCAGCTTTTCCCACAGTAAGGGCATTTACAGCATCTCTCTCCTCTACCCATTTGTCTGTTTTCATGACATTTGTAACTTAATTATCTGGGAGAGCTTTAGCCCTCTGTCACATTTGGCTGAAATCTGCCACTGGGCTCAGAAAAAAGAAAAAAACAGACAGACATGCAGGCAAACCCTTGCTCTTATAAGCCTTATTCCCTTAAGATACAAATTAAAAAACAGCAGTAATGCTGCCGACAACAGCAAAACCACAGAATGAAAAAGATCACACACTTTCTAAAGCAATCCCATGTTTCTCAAGGAAAGAGGGGGGAAGCCACATTAAGAGGCACTGTCCCATCAACAGAGACTGCTGGTGGTGGAATCCCAGCCACAAGGTACTAGGGCATATTGCCTGGGGAGTACAGGGCAGGGGGACATGTGAGAGCAGCTCTATGTGACCTGTGAGCCCTGGGCTTCTGACAATGCCCTCCTTCAGACAAGGAGAGCAATTTTGGCAGCCTGCCTTCTCCTCTGGCAGACCCTTTCCTGGCTCACACCAGCTGTGGGTCTGGGCTTTCTCTGTCTCCAAGCTCTCTCCCCGCCATCCGCTGGGCCCTACTGAGGGCACTGTGCTCTCCCTATGCACCCATAGGAGAAGTCTTCTCCTAGACCAAGTTTTCTCTCAGAAGCCCCATTCCAGTCCCACTTTATCTGCAGCAATGTGTTGTGCCATTGCCCCACAGGAGAAGACACTGGGATGGTGGCTTTCATAGATATCCCCAGAGCTTATGTGAAAGTAACACATGCAGACATCAGGAAATCTACAGGTTGCTTTGCTACCTAATTTTCTAAGATGATGCATATGTGCTGAGCATTTCTGTCCCTCCTCTCAGACTAGGTTCTGAACAGAAATAATTTTTACATATTACTTCTTAAAAAATGTACCTTTCCACCACTGACTGCTTAGGTAAGACAAGGCTGAGAGTTGTTCATCAACAGAAAATGCTTATTAGCTACTTTAATCTAGCTGATATGATACATAATAGATTAATATATATTCTTCTCCGAGTTTTTAGGAAAGTTATTCCACATGTATATTTTACCTTTCCTATTTTGTCTTTTATCCGTGCAGTACAACTGTTGTCTGCAGCTTTCCTGTTGCAGGAAGTGAGAGCCTTGGATTAGCACAAAGAAAAATAAACCAACTCCCACCAGCTACAGTATAAGTGTAAATTACCATGTGGATCGTTGGAAACTCAACAGTTATGCCAATTAAAATATTAATGAAGGATTATAGCTGATTTTTTTATATTAAAAAGGAGGAAATTCTGAAGTACATGATTACTGTATAATATACATTTTTAAAGGATCTTTTTGTAACTTGTTTGGTGTTCAACATCACATACTTTTGAATACTGGGTTGGATTTTAGCCCTTGATCTTTCTGAGAGGCAGAACAAAAGATAAAAGCATAGGGAAGAAAAAGCGTGAGGCAGCCTAGCTTCCCTGAAGTGATGGATTGAGTGGGTGGTAGCCATTTGTCAAGGAAGTTCATCTGGTAAATTTACAACTGACTTCATGTCAAAGGGAATAACTGCATTTCAGCTCCATGTTAGCCAGGCAGATCAGCATTTCAGAGATAACTGGACCGCAGTAATATTTCATAGCTCCCATAGTTTCTTGCATGGGAGGACTGTCTTAAAGCGCTCACCTGCCTGCAGGTGCTCTAGATGGGCTGGAAGGGAAATGGGAGGAAATAATGTCAAAAGATTTTATAGGCTGATTTTGTTCCTAAGGCTTATATTTATAAAATAAATAATATAAAGCAAAGATGAGGAAAATCAATTTTACTGTTTCTCTATATTTTTTCTTATTTCTAGTCTGAGCTGATATAGCAGATACTCAGACGTTCCTTATTCCACTGGTGATTTGCTCTCTGATCAATATTAAATATTGCTGTGTTAGTGATGTGCCCTGAATAGTGTTGACCAACTCTGCTGAAACTCTGAATGTTCGGGCATGCTCTCTATTAATTGTCAAATGTCAGAGTTTTTCTGGTCACAGAAAGACTTTTTTTTTCATCTTAGATCACTGCATTATTAACTCTCAATGCAGATTATTGCATCTTGTATGGGCATACATCCTCTTTGAGTATTAAGGGACAAAGTAGGCCACTGCTAAGCACTTGTAAGGGTGATTCAGACCTCTGGCTGTAAGGACCACTACAGCCACAGAATGTTTTGGTGCTAGCAAGTGACCTTGAAACAATTCTTCACTGAAGTTAGGTGAAAGTGGAAAGCAGATTACTTACACTTAAAAAATAAAAAAAAAAAGATAACCAAATGCAAAGACATGGATTACATAGATGTAGATGACAGAAATAAAACCAAGCTGCACTTGATCTATTTGCACTAAGAATTAATTTAAAACATTGCTTTTTACTTCTCTGTATCCATCTGACAGGCTACAGATGTTTGCCTAACCCATTTGGGAAGAAGATACATCTTCTTGCGTACCTCTATGTTGCACTACAGCCTTGAAGTGCATTCAGTTTTGGCAAGATGCGCTGGTTTTATTTTGGGTTCCTGTCTCAGTTGTCCAGTCTTTTCCACAAACTGGACACTGTATCTCGTATCAACATGGAAAATCACAGTTATTCTCAATATAAACACATAAGCAAAATCACTGCCTGCAGTGTATTTCTGGCTCTTGACTGAAACCATATGTGTTGATTTTACAATGACATGGATTTGGGGTGATGGAATCCTACTCTTCTCTGTAAGTGAAATCATGATAATGACTTACTAAAAAATCAGCTCTGGTCTCTTAGGAATGCCTTTAGTTAGATTGTACCAATGTTTGCAAATGACTCAATCCGTGTGCATAAAATTGTATACAAAAATGAAGCAAAGACTCTGCTGCTAAGAAAAACGGATTTTTTGGACACAAGATTTACAACAACTATTTGAGCAGCAAGCATCAAAGTGTGTCCATGATTATTTAAAGCCAGCCTGTGGCATGTAAGAAGTGAGATCAACCTGGGAAGTGTGGAGGGGAAGAAGGCAGAAAAAAGTTAAAACAGAAATTTAGAAAATTGGTATATATGAAGGAGTAACTAAGACAGCAACAGTTACAGTGGCAGAATTATCAACAAATTGAAAGACAATCTGTGAATTATATTTATATCATAAAAAAACTCAGTTATATGGCATTGAAAAAACAGGACTGGATCTGCAGCACTCTACTTACAGCAAGCTTACTAACCTCATAGGAGATCATCTTATACCAGCTGAGGATCTGTCCCTTAAAAAGATGGAAAACAAAGGGCTAATATGGTGAAATGTAGCTTTCAACATAAAGAGCTGATTAATTTTCCTTCATGGTGTAGGGTAAAGAAATACTCTAAGAAGCAAAAGCAAAAAACCCCAAGAAATAGGTGGTTTGATTTTGAGAAAAAGCTGTACTTAGGGGATTTTTCCATAAATATATCATGTTCTTACAATAAAATTGAGAAAATCTATCTTACATTGAAATCAAATTGACTAATTATTTAAAAATACTAGAGGAACAGAGGATGTCATTTTGCCTGCCTGCTCCTTTTGTCTGTTAATCATTTGAAAAATGAGGGCTTCTTGCAAAATTTTGAAGCCTTGAACTCAAACATAGCAATGGGAGAAGAAGCTATTTAGCAAATGAAAATCATATTAAAGATGAAGATTTTACACAATTGCTTTAAGGAACTTTTACTTATTTAAAAACTGCACTTCTAGGTTAACTTTTTTAGACACAAATAAGTTTTCACCTTTCCTCTAGCAAATATAAATCCAACATTTAACATAACCCTGCGGAACTTTTGTCTCGTTCTGTGGGCTGCTGGTACAAGTTCCAGCACTGAAGACCATTGATGTATGAATAATCCTTGCTTGCAAATGTATTTTCATCAACTTCAAGTAACAAAGTCGGTCACAGCCAATGCTAAATGAGCTCCTTTTAGAAATAGATTCTCAAGGGTTGTTTCATCACACTGAAAATACCACATGGATTTATTTTATCCAATCGCACTGAAAATACCCACATTGATTTATTTTATCCAGTGACATCAGGACAATTTGGGTGGTAGTATTGGAATATTTGTTTATTTTTAATATTTCTCATGCACATCTACATTCTTTAAGAGTCCACGTTTTTCAAACATGGGACAAATTAACTCAAACATAACAAACTCAAATAAACTGTCAGAAGAAGCCTGTAGGCTTTCTACAGAATCTTTTCCCCAGCTGTTTCCTCTGGGATACAAAGAAAAAACCAAATACACAAACAAAAACCTCAAATAAACCAAACAAAAACCCATCAAGAAACCAGACCCACCAATAAGCCTCCCTAGATATTGCAATGTAGCTATTGCATACATTGTTGAAAGAGGTGCTGCCACACATATACACACAAGCACTCAATAAAATCCCTCCCCAGGGAAAGCACAGAGCAGCTGGAAACCCTTTTTGTATGCCCTGATTAGCTGCAAAACTGTGCAGCAGAGAGCTAAACTGGCAACCGAATTCCAGTCCCAAGGACTATTTTACTCCCACATAACTTTCTTTCATTAACAGGGATTATTCATTTCAGTGCCCTACTTAGAGAAATATATATTCTTTTCAAACAGCAAGACCCAGCATTTAATTGCATGGCAACATTCAAGATTCAGTGATCTGGTCCATGCACCTTTGGTGTCATGGTATTTTTGTAATTGATTTCAATGGGGACAATGTCTCCCCCAAAAAAGAATAACACTCTCTCCTCCCTCCTTGCTTTCCAGTCCATCACATCCTCCTGCGACACACAAACTCTGGGACACCTTAACTACACTCAGATACAATTTGGCTGCTGTTAAAGGTCACTGAGCAATGATTAATAAAGGAGCTGCACTAGCTATAATTCCTATCGCAGTCATTCCGTCAAACTGGTCATTTGGTGAAGCTGCTGAAATGTAGGCATTTGGTTAAGTGGCCATTTCGCTTAAGCCTTTAACCATGAATAAAATTTTGGGTATTAGGTCAAACAAGAGTGACACAAAATGACAATATGATCTGAGCTCCAGACAGATACATGAGCAGACTTTCGGGAAAGAGACAATTCCATGAACTACAGAAAAATTATTCTTAAATGATTAGCCTAATTGTTGAATGTAGTTGTATCTACAATCTATCTTAATAATGACTACATCCCTTTAATGCTCTTGTTTACAGGTTATACAGCTGGATACTGTGGGACTGAGGCGGGGAGCACCTGTGGTATATTGTTCCCAGCCTGTTATTTCACAGGTGCTAGATCTAAATAAGATCTTTGCTTTTTTCCTGCATTGCTGTCACAGGTTTTTTTAAGACTACTCAAAAAAGGGGGTTACCATCACTCTCCTTTTTTGAGATCATAAAAAAGTATGTTTTTTCAGCCCACAATAGATGGATATTTTGGTGGGGGCAATGTCTTCAGCTTTCACTCTCACAGCAGGACTTAGAAAAATACACCTTACGTGTATGCTTTTTTTCTGTCTTACCTCCTCCTTCATTTCTCTGGCTGAGTAACTATTAGTAACCACTGAATCTCCAGGATACTGACCCCAGGCATGTAATAAGGGCAAAATCTAGACTAAATGTGACTCATTTGGTGGGACAGCAGCCAAGAAAAGAAGTTAGCAGCAATCCTGGTTATCACACCTTCTGTATTGGAGGCACATTTATCCTTTAATACAGAAAGAAAATATTTATTTCAAAGAGAAGATGTTCTAATTTTAAAGATGAGTTTTTCAGGTTGTCAAATTCAGAATTAAAAGCAGAGGAGGACAAACTGTGTCTCATTAGGAAAATAGCCAACTGTAAGATAACATGGTTTGGCTTTTTTGTTTAACATGTATTATACAAACATTATTTTAGTAAACTGAAGGGCAAGCAGGGATTTTGCTTTCAGCTTGCATATTTTCCCTTATCCCTTTTCATGTATGTAGGCGTGCATATATTCTTCCTTTAACAAAGGACAACGCATGTTCCATATACAAGTGAAAACATACTCCTTCTAAATATGCACTAGGGTAACATTATGAATTCACTAGTTCTGTTTGAACTAAACATGATTACATGTGTGTAAAGTTATTTCCATATGTAAATGTCTGTATAATCACTTGAAGCACTCTATGATATTTTAGTTAAAATTCTAAAAAAAAAAAAAGGAAAATAGTTGCTCAACCATAGACAGTGGAGATGTTCTACGATTCCTGAATTTTGTGACATTCAGAACTTGAAAGCAATTAATTACTTATTCATCTCTGAACAAATGGCAATTTTTTAATTTTGTGTAATATTCTTTACTGTGTTCTCTGGTCTTAGCATGACTTACATGTACATATTTTGGTGGAAGCATAGCAGTATATGTTCTGTGGAACCGAATGGAGGGAAAAAAAAATCAAACCTTTTGTTTGTGAAAACCTAGTAGCTGTTGATAAACACAGAATGATAAATATAGAATTCTAAAAATAGAATCATAGAATCAACTAGAAAAGACCTTTAAGATCATTAAGTCCAACCATTACAAGAAAACAAGTAAAAAAGAAGAATTAGACAAATGTTAATTGAAATACTGTCTCATAAAAGGAAATATTTGTAACTACTCTGTTGAAAGAATATAAATTAAACTCCATAGACCTCTTCATATAAAGCTTATATATAAAGGAATTACTGTTCCATGCCAACAGATGGCAAAACTGAGCAACCAAGATTAAGATCTGAATCCAGAAAGGGACCTAGGTATTGCAAGAGTGACTGAAAAGCAGGGTCCTAAGCACTCTTGTTCAGATGCTATCTAATGCTGTGAATCTCCAAATTGGGTTTTTTGCTTAAATGTGCTCAAGGCACCTCTGAAATTGCTGCTTTTGCCACAGTACTTCCCTCTGGTCCAAGCAGAGACCCAAGGTTACAGCTTCCCTTTTCCACATCCCTGACAAATTTGATATGGTGGCAAAGTGCTCCCAAGGTGGGCCTGGCAGCAAAATAATCAGAATGGCATGGCTCCTCTGCCTGTCTCTCATACACTGACTACTGATGTTTGGAAAGTACAGGGAGGAAGGAGGAGCTCTGGATACAGCTCCCTACCTAGCCTGAGAAAGCCAAAACCCCAGCATTGTCTCCCTGTGAGAGTACCCCATGAGTTCATCTGGGTAGGAATACTGCCCTGTTACCAAACCCAGGATGCCCTGTGCTGAATATCTTTAGATTCATGGGGCTGAAAAGGAAGAAAGAGAGGAGCAGAGCTTGGTAGGGACTTGCTTCAGCCAGTAAGCTTGTAGTGGAGGCATGCCCTTTTCTAGTCCCACTCCATGAAACATTCATGCATGGCCTACAACACCCACACTGGTGGTTTGGGCGTGCTCTTAGAGAAGCATGGCATGCCTGCTGGCAGCTAGCTCTTCCACTGTCAGCATAAATCCTGGACTGCAGGGCCTTTACGTGTGAACAAATGCTGTCTCTTAGCTCTTATACTACTTCCTAACCTCATGTAACCAAAAGAGCTTTCCTTTAGCTCTTTGAATACACGGTCATAATTGGCTGACTTTTTGAAACCCAAGGAGTATAAGAAACCTCCATAAAGTACAAAATAAACTGCATATGTCCTCAAAACTGTTCACATTTCACTCTTACATCCATCTTATTAAGCATGCTGTAGCCAGGTCCTCAGGTTGTCCATTCTGGGGCGCCATGCTTTCCAGCCCTCTGCTACAACTGGTCTTCAGGGTCATAACCCTTACAGTTACTTCAAGTCAGTGGAAAAGCTGGATGTAGAAATCAGAACACCTCACTCCTGTGTGTATCCTTTAAACTCAATACTATGATCCAGTTAGAAATTTCATATATAGTCAGTTTGATGAATTATGCACAGAAACTATTAATTGTCTATGGGGCTCATTGGGCAATTAATGGCTTATTTGAGGGTATATCAAAATGAAAAAAGTGAACTATATTTGTTTAAGAGGTTCCTAATCTAGCAAGACGGGATTGACTAAATGGTCCCAAAAGAGCAAGTCCAGTAAGGTAGAAATGTAACCATCACATCTGAGTCATTCTGAAAAGAGAGCAACTACTGATCTTAAAATACTTACCATTAATATTTACAGGATAATATATGCTTTGCAATATGTGGCACACTCCAAAAAGCACACAGGCAGTGTTTTTCTAGTCAATGAGGTATGCAGCTAGCCCTCTGTGATTAAATACCTGACCATAACTTTTAGTCATGTTACTAAATTATAATGTCCAAATCTTTGCCTTTTAAAGTCACATATGACCTGTTTTATGCAGAAAAATGGCTAGCAAATACAATAATTGGTATTATTCACACTTTTGAAGACAAAATCAATGGCTTGGTACAGAGGCCCCTGTATTTGGTGCTCGCCACTCTCCTCACCTTCCTCAGTGCCAGCATAGACCATATCACACCTTTCTTCTCTTGGTAGTAGAATTAGGTGGGACTTCAGAGGGAAAGCTAAAGATATGAGGCTATTACCAACCTAGAGAAGAAAAGACTAAAAAGATCTGGAGTCCCAAATGTGAGCAACCTGACAGCTGCTTCTTCCCTCCTATAATGATGGGGCTTTAGCTCCTTCCTGGTGCAATTGCAATCAGTTTATCGCTGAGAGAGGCTTTGTCAGACAAGTACATCACAAGTCGTTTGTATTTACTCATCAAAACTTCTTCATATTGATCTGGAAACCAAGCAGCAGCCAGACTGGCTGGCAGAAGGCAGTTTCTGTAAGCTCCTAGGTAACACACAGTCCAACAAGCTCAACATGTCCTATCTTGCACATTTGGTAGTGATGTGAAATCAAGCCCTGGAGGTGACTTTTTTGTTTTCATGGCTATGAATAGAGAGGCTGTGCTTGGATATAACTGAAATCTACCTCATGCATGTGCATGCTCTTTCCAGCCATTTCTTAAAGCTCCTTATTCCATCCAGAGCATTATATCATCTGTGCTCTACTGAACAGCACCTTCTAGAGACCTTTAAAAGGAAAATTACATTGATCCATTCTGTTACACGAGATGCAATTCTTACTAAACACCCACTCGGCTGTCTGCTCTGTTCAGACCAACCACTACCACCCTCTTTAAAGCAGGGAAGTTATGCTGGAGGAACCAACCAAAGAGCTGCAATCATTGTAATCAACTGCAAAAAGTTCAGAGCCAGCTGGAGTCTGATTCGACACCAGGATGCAACTTGTACATCAATCCTAATTAAAAGAAGAAATTGATTGTTGGACAAATACAATGCCTCAGGGTAATTCCTATCACAAATGATAACAGCTACAAAGTTTTACAAATTGCCAAGTCTAACACCACTATCAGAAGAAAGCTGAAAAGGGTAGATCTGCTTGAAGAATGACATTTGAGTTAGGTGGAAAACTCTGCTAATGGTTTCTTTTGCAATTTCTTTTGTAGTCAAAAAGAACTGTCTTTTTCAAAAGCATAATCCACATCATAGTGGAAACCCGAAACTTATAACTGAAAAAAGAGTTGGCCATCTACCTTCCAGTTGTTGACGAAGATACAAAATTTCCAATGTATTTTCACAGAAGTATTTCATACTGGAGACAAAAAGAAAAAGGTGTACTTCTTCCAATCAGTTTTACTGTTCAAGTCAGGCAGAGGAACTTTAGTCACTGTGCTGCTTTATTGCATATGAGATCTGGCTTCTAAAATCCCAACTATGGGCACAGGAAAATACTGACTGGGCATTGTAGAAGAAGAGAAACAGTTAATTGTATGAGTTCAAGCTCCCTATGCTATTCAGTCACCACTCTGCAGCAAGGACCTTGGCAAAGACTGTTTCATTCCGTTTCCCCCATGCACTAGGTACTGCACAGGCAGTGCCAGGCACACATCTCTGCACCACCCAGAAGCCACTTAGTTATTCCCCAGAGTAGCCAGTGAATGACAAGTGAGCAGTGCTCATGTAACACATGAAACTTCCGACCTGTCTGCTAAACTATCTGATGGTAGTGATGTTCAGTTAGTCTGTGATGTTACCGACACCTGAACTTCTATGCTTCCTCAGGCACATGAATAGTGACATCAAGAAGCAGAAAGTAATTTGTTTTGATAGTGCCATATCATACCACATGCATCCTTCTGGTGTGACAGTCTCAAAGTGGAGCAGGGTAATGCACACAGCACTGCTACAGAAGTGGGAGTGCACTGTCAGCTCTGTAGTAGTCCAGCAGGAGAAAAAGCACTCCACTTTGAGATATTCTAAAGATATCCTTATTTATTTTGGCTTCTACCACTTCAGCATGATACCCCTGGATAAGACAAAAGAACTGGCATCCTTCTGACTCAAGAAGTAGCATCATACCCTTGTTACTGTTTAACTGTGGCTGTACCTCAAATATTTCTTTAGCTGATGTGTAAATAACACTCTTCATCAGTTTATCTTCTATTTTTGAGTCTTTTATTTGAACTCTTTTAATAGAGTTTCTGTGAAGAGTGGTTTATGTGTTGGTGTGCAGCTTTGAAATAATAGCTGTCATATTTACTTTCAGGTCGACAGTCTTCGTATTTTGCAGAGCATTATTTGTTGCTCGTATGAGGAGTTCATCTGAGCTAGAGGAGTGCTTGTCATCCTTTGCCCACACTGGCCATGTTCCAGGAATGTCTGCAATCAACTCAAAACATGGTACAACCCATTGTCTTTTTGGATAGGTATTTCATTTTCTGGACACCATCTTTTTAAGTGCTGATTGTCCAATGTATGCAAGCTCCTGTGTTCTTGTTTTGATCCAAGGTAGAGCTGTGTGTCCTTTTTAACCTTACAGAGTTGAGATTTTGGTGACATTTTAGCATACCAAACCAGGCCTGCAGTATCAAAAAACTGTGGAGTTCACTCTGTAGACTGTGCCAAGTGACTTCCTTCCTCACTAACATGCATTAACCAGCATTTTATAAGAGCTTTTTTTCAGCTGCATTTTGGATTTTCCAGTAGTTTCTCTGAATATTCTTCCCAGCTCCCATTAGGACCCAGTCTCCTCCTAGCTAGCCCTCAAATATTGCAAGCCTCTGCTTACTCTGAGCCAATATCACACATATGTTTCATTTTTACATGGAATTCAGGGCTCCTCACATTTCTGTACTACCACTTCACAGTCAGCCTCTGCTCTAGTTAACAGAAAATTATTAACTGCAACAATCTTTTCAGAACCAGCTGCTGTCAAAAGCAAGGCTACCTTATGAACGCCTTAATTTCTACTGGCATTGCTTGCTAACAAACACAGAGTGAAATGCCTACTGAATTTCCTTCCGTTGTCTTCCTTATTTCCATAGAGTTTTGGCTCTGATAGAGATTTAAAGTTTTCCATTCTACTTAGGCTATTTTTATTCCTGGTACCATGTGGTGCTCAGCAACCACTTGAAGATAAGGTGTTTAACACAGATCTATTCCACTCAGTGTCTCTACTCAGCTGCCTCTGTATTACAGCAAGAGTCCTTTACAGATAGAATTCCTCACATCTTTAATAGATTACAAAATATATTTGTGTAGATACGTTCTTTTTCTCATGAACAGATTTTTCTGAGCAATCTAGAGGCTGCATGTGTCTGTGACTGTTCACTGTGACAATTTGCTGTTCTTATTGTGTGATTTAACATACCTTTTGACCCATAGCTATTGCTTCAAAACTTGTTAGCTACTTGGCTTATTTTTATAAGAATATGCAAGAAACTTCAGATTTTACAAGAAAGTTTGTAATATCAGCTTACTTCTTTGTAAATGAGCTCCTGTGAACATTACTAGAAAGTACAATTAAAGATGTTGGAACCATGGCTGAAATAAATCAAAGTTTTTCAAGTGGATAGTTACAATCTACTTTTTCGAAAGACATATTTGCAGACAGTTCTTATGTTGCTCTGTGAAAAGTGGAAGGAAAAATAGTAACATTTTTGAATGCAAAGATAAAAGATCAATCCCAATGGAATTTGAATCACACATCCTTCAGGAGGTGTAAGAATAAATAGAAGGCAGCATCCTTAGCTGATTTAACTGGCATAACTCCACTGAATTTCAATATCTTACCTCAGCAAGTAGGGAGCAAAGTAAGAAAACTATCATCTGCTCTTTAAAAAGTCAAGGTAATGACTAGCATGATATGAAAGCAGTGACTCCACACATCTTCCTATGCTGATAAAGACAGATTTCAGGCAGCTTTACATCTTCTGCCAGCAGCTGAGCTGCAAGTTACATTGCATGACACTCCTGATATTTTTACTGAGGACTAAAACTTCAAGTTCTTACAAAATGATGAGCAACTCGATGGGACACAGTCTTAAAAAAGGCCAGCTGAAAAATGTACATGTGTGTTATATTTGTACACAAGTGAACATTTCAGTGTGTCTTGACCAGCAGAGGCTCCGAAACCAAAGGTCTGTATGACAATCACAAGAGATGTCCTCTGGAGTTCTGGTTAGCCAGTGAAGACCATGGCTTCTCTAACAGCAGCTGATGATTTCCCACACCAGATGCTTAATTTCAGTAAGACAGCTACAGATACTTCTGAAATGGGTTGTTGGGACGAGGCAGAATAGAGGACCCTGTGCATGCACATTTACATACCGACTAGAAAAGTCCCTTTGTTCGCTCTTATCTTATACTGAGTTGGATAGTATTAATATGCCTTATGCTTTATAATTGCTTTAAGGGGTTTTCTTTCTTTCTTTTTTTTTTTTATCTTAATCTCCCCTTGCAATGTGTCTTAATTCCGTTGTTCATAAACTAATTTCTTAGGACTACTTTATGGTTTTGTTTTATACATTGAGCTTAATGCACATTTCCCTGAACAACCAAAATCTGATGCTACAAGCAGCCTTAACACTAAATATGTTACCCACTCCAAAGGCAAAAAGAAAAGAGAAGATTGACATGAAGGGGAAAGTAACAAACTGCACATTGAAAATAAATATGGCAATTACCTTGCTATAGAAGCAAGCTGGAGGGCAACGGATAACAATTTTGTAATCAAGAGCTGTAAAAATCTGTAAAATTGGTCTACCATGCAGGCCACCCCACCCTGAGCGGGAATTCATCCCCAGTTCTGTCCTAAAGGTAACAAAAGAAACATTTCAGCATAAATACGTGATTCTTTAGACTGACTGTACTAGAGAAACTACTAGAAATATACAGTCCAGAATGCAGTCTCTTTATCAAGTTGCTTATGTAGATTGGCGGCAAAAGATGAAGGTGAAGTTATGTTTCGTTGGGTCTTTGTCAAGAGATTCCTCAGTCTGGTGGTAGGAACAGGCACAACCTTGATGACCTGTAGAATTTTGGAATATTCTTAGCAATGGAAAAGGCCTTGATGAGTTAGATTTGGCTTCCATGGGGTATAAGAGGTGCTGATGCACCTTCTTAAACCTATGTGGATTTGCTTGTGTGCTAGGCAAGACCACCTAATTTCTAGGGGTTTACGCCTTTACAAAACAGAGAGTTTTTTTCACTAAGCAGCTTCTTCAGATGTTCACAAGCCTATTTAGCTGAAGCATTTTTATTTTAGATGAAAATACAAAAGAGCTAAATGCACTCTCCTCCCTCGAATTAAGGTCTGACCCTTTTTTCAAGAGAGTCAGTCACAAAAATCCCCATACACTTCAGTGAGAACAGATGGGAACCTCCCCTTGGCAAGTGGGAATCAAATCCTTTTCATTTCTGATTTACATTCTGCCCACTTAAAGATCCTGGCCTCAGCAGAGAAAAAGCATTATTTTCTGATGACTTGGAATAGAGAAATATTCATACTTCCACAGCTCTATTGAGTTGCTAGTGTTCATAAACACACAAAAAAATCAGTAGAATATGGAGCAAACTTCAGAGGGCTCCTATCTAGCAGAGAGATTGAGCAGTATGGTGCCATTTTACTGCACAAAGCTGCTGCTTTTAAGATATAGTAATGATACCAACTAACAAGGGACAGCTCCAAGACTGGATAGAGTGACAGAAATTATGGTAGGATATTCTTTTAAGGTCTCTTTTCCTACAGGTTTTCAAAGTAATTGATTTTGGATGAAAGTTAGTAAATTTGATATTCAGTTTATGAGAAATTAAGAAATTATGAGGAAAACCAACATCCTCTCACACTATTGAATCACATGGAAACCTTTGGTAATGATTAAAGCTAATGTTCATGTTTTAATGTCAGCTAGGCTGAAACACGTTGGGAGATATTGTGAATATAAATCAAATCAAAATTCTAGGCCAAAGCCCTTCATTTTTCATGAAATAGAGATTAAAAAAATGCTGAGCAAATAATGTCTATCAGTTTAAAAATGTCACATAGAGGAAAAAAATACATCCATTTGTCCCCTTGCAAGAGGTTTGTAAAGAATGATGATTTTATAACCAAAGACACATTGCCCTAAACAAAAATGGGTCAGCTACTTGGCTGCAAATTGGAGAGCTCCAACAGAGATCTCAGAATTTCCCCTGATAATGTTAGAGCCACCTCAAAGGACACTCTACCAAAGAGTTACGAGATGAACAGGTTGAGGGTTGGAAAATATAGAATAATTACAAGTAATTTCCATGTACTGACACCCAGGGTCATTTGTGTGTCAGTCCTCAATACCACAGCAAATGGGTTTGAGTTATCGTAATGCTGATACACTAGTGCACTTGGCTTTCTGTTCAGAAGAGGCTTGGGTGGAATAATAGACTTTTGTAAAAATTATCTTAAATGGGTTCACCACAAATATCTAATTTTTAAAGGGTTACTGTAAGCCATTAGGCTTGTATAGACAATCCTTTGCAGGATGCAAATGGAAAATAAAGGCAGGCAGGCAGTTATAGTGAAGACTTTCATTACAAGGACTGAGAATAAACATTGCATCAGACGTCTTAAATGTGTTCTGGAAAGATCATGTATAAGAATAGATTAATGACTTAAAATGAGCTTAATTCATTATTAGCTAGTAGGCTTCATCTTTGAACGGAATATATGTCAAAAGTAAACTAGATGTAGGACATGCATTATGCTGAGAAATAAACTAGAATTCTCTTAGAAACAGACACAATTGAAAAGACTTTACTCAGTATGATCATTTACTTTATCAGAAACAACAACACAGAGTTGCAGCTGCACAAAAAATGAAGCCCAGCAATAAAATGGCAGTAATTCATGGCTGAAATACTTGCAGTATCTCCTTCACAGACTACGGCTTCTGCTTCACAGCTCCCTTACAAAAAGAGAGAGATAGAAACACCCCAGCAGTGTTGAGTTTTGTTGGAAATTGCAGTTGTGAAGATACAACTGGCATGGCTTGTTAAATTACAGACCTTCAGGAAGCTTTCTCAGACTCCATGGGTCAGCTATCCCTCTACCACACAGCTGCTAGTCTGGCACTGACGTTTAAGTAAACTAATTCAGGAAAAAATGCTGAATAGATTGGAAGTTACTATATCCAAGATCTGGGAATGCAACTCACGCCTCTCTTATCTTGAGAAATAGCCATGCAGAATTATGTGAAATAGCATTTCTTCTCTCCTTTAAACATACAGTTTAATCAACACACACACAAAATCTTCTATGAATGCACCATTTATATCAACCTTTCAGCCTCAAACTCCCATTCCTGAACAAGATGACAGATCTAAATCCTTAGCTTCATAGCTAGGTAAAGATCAGCATCAAACTTCTCTAGCTGTAGGTAGCATGAGATACATTCCCTTTTATTTCTCATAGGCTTTGTCTATGCTTAAAAGATTTGAAAGAATGCATATGGCTACATCTACATGCTGTTTTCCAGGCAGATGTGAACTCCAGCTTGCCTGTGCTTCTCTTTGAACAGATGTCAGACAGCTCCAAAACAGAAGCCATGTTGCTATGGTTAGTGCAGAGCCCAGGCTTTTGTACTCCAGAGCATGTTTATTCCCAAGCTAAGTGCAGCTATGCGCTTTCTTCTTCAGAGAAGGCTTGCAGGACAAACAGAAAAAAATCATAATTTCCTGCAAAAAAGCAGTGTTGGCTGGGAACATGAAAAGAAGTATGTTTTCATACAGTCAGAAATCTTACTACAGGCAACCAAAAGTCCTACTGCTGATGGAGGTTATCCTGTTGGGTGTTAAAGTCTGACTCCTGGCAGCATTATAGTTAGCAAGACTGGTGTCAGGGAACTTACCCTCAGGGATGGCTATAGTTGCTATACAGTTGCTATAGGCTTCTTGCTTTGAAGGACCCTGGGCTACATGCCCTTTCACATGAGCCCATGAATTAAATGGCTTTGAATTAAATGCATCATGTCCTGCCCTGACACACATCCCCTTGATAAGTACCGTAAGTGCTCTCACAGGAGGCAAACCTACTGAAAGACACCCATTTTTTCTGTTCAAACATACTCCAAAAGGCAAAGCAAATTTGTGTTGGTCTGCATGTTCCAGCTTAAGGGGAACAAAGTGAATAAATAATGAACAGCAATCAGGGTTAGAGTATGGCTGCTCTGACTTCCCAGATCTTGTCAGCTGGCTCTTACTACATTGACTGGATTGGTTGTAGCGTATATACTGTGGATGTTTTATGAATGATGCTTTTGTTTGCTTCTCCATCATCAAACCTTAGCAGACTACAATTACCTAGACACAAAGCCATCTGACTCTATTGTGAAAGTCTCCAGGAAATGATGTTCAATGCATTTCAAACAAAAGCTTTCCACGTTTTCCTCTTCTGTCCTTTCCTCTAGGTAACTGCCTGTCTGTCTGTCTGTCTACACACCTACCTACCTACCAACCTACTTATGTTCTCTTTCCAGTGACAAACATTTGTGACAGATCTCTCTGTAACAGTGGAAATAATGAAAAAGCAGAGTATCTGAGCTTCAGAAGCATATTCATGTCATTTCTTCACACATATTAATGCAATTATTTCAGTTTTGATGCTTGACTTTTGTACTTCCTCTAAGAAACAAAATGCCAAAAGGGTGGCAGCTGAAGAGGCAGTGATGGATTCATACAGCAGGTCAGACTAAGCGTTCTTGTCACATAGGATGGCTGAGACCATGTCTGCTTAAAAATGAATATTAAAGCATAGTGTACATTCATTATTTCACAACCAAGAAACTGTGAGGCATGAAGGGAACAAAGAGAGATGTTGCTTCATAGCAGCACCAAGTGTCTTGGGACCGGTGGGGCACTTAGGGTACCAGGTAAACAAGCTGCCAGCAAGCTGCACTAATGCTTAGCACCAAATATGATTTCCTATTCAAAGTACTGTACAAACAATAACAAAGGGAAATGTGTGTATGCTTACATGCAAAATAGAGGAGGTATTCTTGGGGGGAATTGTGTTTGCTTGCATGCAAAATAGAGCTATTACAGGGTGGGGATCATGTTTTCCTTTTATGGAAGAAAAAGAATATGCTTTTTCATCAAAATCAAAATGCTTCACAAGAGTATTTTCCGCTGAACTTTAACCTGTATAATCTGTCTTATCCAATGTGTAATTTTTGCCAAAGGGAGAGTGGAAGAGACCAACTACAGAAGCTTCTCCCACCTGAGAAGCAGAAAGTGACAGCACAGTCACTCCAACCCAGTCTCCCTTAAGACTGGGAAGATCCTCCACGGACCCCTTCCAGGGATGACCTTCATGCTTCACAAAAAGTCTTTGTAAATTTTGGATTCTGGTGAAAGAATTGGGAAGGAGAATACAAATCTTAAATTCTGCAGGATGAAAAAACTGTTTCCTCGCCAGCTCAAACCCAGGCTAGTGAAATTCCACCTCTCAGGAATTAGTTCACCCATTATCTGGATTTACTTGATGCTAGTTGTAACTAGACAGGTTTTAATAAATGTAACCATTTTTTGTATTTGCTGTCTCATGCTGAAAATTTTAAGTTTTCCTAGTGATTCCTACTATCTGCAATATATAGGAGATAGGAGAGACAAAATCTTCCATTACTAACCTTATCATACCTTTTGGGTTTATCTGGGCATGTTCCTGCAAGGTGATTATTTTTCTTCTATAACTGACTGGACAGAAATATGCACATTTCCAGTGGTGGTGGTGAAATTTCTTGTCTTTGGCAATAAAATCCTGGTCACAGAAACCACAGAGGGGTTGTCTTAAATGAATAGATCAAGTTTCAGTTACAATTAACTCCAAACTTCAATTATTATTAACTCCAGCTGCTAGGTAAAGAACATAAATATATGTATTTTTATATTCATGTTGCTGCTTGATATATAAGATCAATATAATTGCCTTAAATATCTTTGCATTGCTTTAGTTCTATAGTATAGCAAATAGCAGGTTTGTTTATATGGAAAATTTAAAACTTAAATATAATGGGGTGGATATTATGTCAAGCTTGCCATCTGCAGAGTTACAGTAAAACATTTTTAGTGTAATAATGAGGGTAGACTGGAGATCCTGGTCTAATCCATTTAGGCTCCAGCCAAATTCAGAGCATCAAGAAATGGTCATAAGCATCTTTGTGATTCCCTGATCTTTGCTCATTACACAGCAGGCTGGACCTAAATTTCAACTTAAAAGACATCCAACACTGTTACTGTATGACTTTGACTGCAAGAATACCATTCTGGCACAGCAGGAGAGTGTGCAGTACAACAGCAAGTCAGCTACTCCGTCTTTTCCATAGGTACACAAAAGGAAACCTGAAAGAAATGATTTAAGGTAGCTCCAAGGTTATTTTGAGCCTTAAAGACCTAGAGATTTAGTTGTCCTGCCTGCAATTCCTGCTCTGAATATGCATGCTGGCTGTTGTCCTTTTTCTGTGCATGGCATTTTCCATGAACAGCAGTGAGCAGGGTTTCTAGACAACCTTTGATTTTACATTCTCAGTAGCCTCGAATCATCTTGACAAGAAATGGTCTTATCTCAATCTGTCAGGCAGCCACTGACCATGGAACTGATATGCATCAACTGCTATACATCCCGCAAATGCCACCAGCTACCATAAGCCATTTTTATTCTCCCCACAGTGAATGTAGTATGGCTGGAACATATCACCCAGAGACAGCAATGTGGGTCTCACACTAGTCCTGCTGCTTACTTAAAGCAGATGATGATGTCCATGAATGCAGGGTCGCTGCACTCATGAACTCCCACTGCTGTCACCCATGCTAGAGCTGGGGCCTGATGGATGCAAGTTTTTAACTCTGAAAAAGATGAAGCAATTGGTACCCAGCTTGATGCACAGCTTTCTGAAGTCAAATGGACAGCCAGCTCCCATGTAAGGGATAATGACTAAACCCTGTTAAGAAGAGATCAAATTAAAGATGTAATTTTTCTCCATAGCAAAAGTAACATGCAGCATTTGCTTTCCAAGGTAGAATGACTTTTAAAACAAGGCATGGTAGTGTGACTGTATGCAAGATCCACTTTTCATACTGAATGCGCCCCCCGGACGCAGTGCCACCCTTTTTCTTTGACTTGATCTCTGCTCTCCACATGCAGGTGAGCATCTGGGCCTGCAGCCTGCTGGGCTGCAGCAGAGGTGGCCATGTGCTGGGGAGCAGCAGGAGATCCCTTGTTTGCCTGTCAAGTGAGGGGCAATGAACCTAGAGAAATCCCCCAAATTACTGACTCGGTAAATACACTGCAAACTGTGGGCCCAAGCTTTGTGTTGAGCTTTGCCAGCAGCCTTGTTAGGCTGTAATCATTGAGTCCAGCCATAATCTAGCATCAATAAGTCCACCATTAAACCATGTCCCTAAGTGCAACATCTACAGTTCTTTTAACTATCTCCAGGGAAGGTGACTCAACTGCTTCCCTGGGCAGCCTGTTCCAATGATTGATAACCATTTCAGTGAAGAATTTTTTTCTAATATCAAACCTAAATCTCCTCTGGTGAAACATGAGGCCATTTCCTCTTGTCCTATTGCTTTATACTTGGGAGAAGAGACTGAAATCCACCCTGCTGCAACCTTCTTTCAGGTAGTTGTAGGATACAGTAAGTTTTCCTGTGAGCCTCCTTTTCTCCAGGCTAAACAGCCCCATCTCCCTCAGCCACTCCTTGTAAGACTCGTTCTCTAGACCTTTCACCAGCTTTGTTGTCCTTCTTTGGACAGGCTTCGGCACCACAAGGTCTTTCTTGTAGGCAAGAAAATCCCTGCGAGGGCATTTCTTCAGCCAGGGCTGCTCTTTCCCCTTGTTTAGCTTGGGCTTTCACTTGGATGTCTCCTTTAATCCACTAACCATCCATGCACAAAAACCTCTTATCCAAGGTTAATTTGGTCCTTTCAGACTAAGTTAGTTGGCTTGCACACAGCTACAGGCAAGATTTCCCCTCAGACTGAGCATTCACACTGCTGAGAGGATTTATGCAAGTCATGCAAGTCTGACAGCCCTCCAGCATTTTTCCACAGTCTCATTAAGTGCTCAAAAAGTCATTTAACTTTCCCATAGTTCACCAGTTTACCTGGGAGAACTCCAGCTTGTCCCAATACTGGTTGAAGACCCAGGGGCTCCTGGACCACTGCAGCACTCAGTAAGCTGGCACTGCCTGGATGTACCAACACTGCAGGGTCTCACCTTCATAGGGCTCACTGAGAGCCCCAGTTTGATTAGCATGTTCATGCAGGCCTCTGTACTGCTCATCTCCACCTCCTGAATGTGAATATAGTCAGCTTTGAAAGCCTTTCTCCCCTGGTAGAACCCTGGTGACCAGCACCCCAGTCAAGTCTGCTTTGGAGAAAATTACAGCCCCACTGTAAGTGGCCCACCAACAGGATGCAACCATACAATTAGGATGACATGCACCACCCTGAAACAAGGATATTAAAGTGTGATACATACTCTGTGTTTTGGAGGGATACCTTTGCTGGTAGGGGTTGTGTCGCTGAATATTAAACCAGCAGCTGATTTGTTGGATCTTTTTAATTTTTGATGCACACCCAGCCTTGTCCCTGTTCAGGAATGTCTTGATTCATTGCTAGTTATTGGAACAGTGCCCTCCTTTAGCTGCTGAGCTTGTCTTTTACAGCATAGATTTGTACCTACAGGTGTTGCTTTATAGCTCTTCTTTGCTTAATAGCTGTTTGGAGTTTTCTTTCCCTCCTGAGCTCAGTGAGCAGAGGGTGTATAGCAGTTGGCTGTTCACACCAAGTGCCTTAGTAACCCTGTTCTGCATGGACTTACAAATATTTCTAGTCATTCTTAGTACTCGTGTTCAAATCTGGATTATTTCTAAGAGTGTTAAATTCCTTGTATAACTTAAAGCAAACACAATGCTGATGTTTCCAGAATGTCCTTTGGAAATGTGAGGGAAACGTGAGGGAAACATGAGGAATGCTGCAAAAAGTGGGAGTAAATCACATTTATTTAAGGACAAAATAAAACAATTAAAGAGTAACTATCCAAGGTAAAATCAAACTCCTTAGTTTTCAAAAATCACTGTTAAACTTCTCATCCTCTTTCTTTGAACCAGTTACTTTCCAGGCTCCTTAGGGGTTAGAGGCTCTACGACAGCCAGGAAATTCCTCAAGCCAGAGCCATAAGTATTCCTACCTATCTGCTACCATAACGTAATACAGATATATTGAAAAAGGAAAACCAAAATCCTGTTTGGAAAACCTCAAAAAAGTTGTGATCTACAGAACACTATGAGTCAGACCTGAGAAGTACCTGGAAGGGGCTAACTGGCTATGTAAGAAGAGAAACACTGTTCCCCACAACAGCAATTACTGCTGCCCATTTGTCTTATCATACCATTATAGAAGATGAACTCAAGACTTTGGAGCTTTCAACCCAGATTACTGACCATAGATCCCATCTTCCACTTCCACCTACAGCAAAAGCATCCAAAATCTTTGTGCACCTTTGAGGTAACCCAATTCAGTTTTACTAGCACTGCTAGGATGTCACCTTGGCCCATCCCTGATGAGGGTGTAAGGTAATGTCCATCTGTAAGTAGAGTCACTTACGAGTGGGATGTAGCCAAAGCATTAGAGTGATGTGCTGTTTCTCCTGCATCCTGCTGACCAGCATCCTAAAAGAGTGGTTTTTCAGCTGTAAAAACACCACAGACCCCACTTCAGTCAGGAGTGTTAAACAGGCCACAGTACTGCAGGGAAATAACTGGACTGGGAGCAGGCTACTGATGTGATCCAAATGCCATGATTAATTATTTTTACTATGATACTAAAGCAATTGGCCATTTTCAGATCTGTTCAAATGCTGCAGAAAACAGGCTGGTTGCAAACAGTGAGGACCTGACTGGGGTTGGAGGGACCATCACGAACTCTTGCGCAGAACAAGTACAGAAGGCCAACCTTCAAATCAGCAGTATCTTCTACTCTCTATTATTTTAGAAGCTGCGGAAGGGAAACTGTAGGTCGAGCTAGAGAGACCTTTTCCTTCTTTTTTGAGGCCAGTGATGACTATGCAGTCAGAACTTGTACATTTAAAATTACCTTTTAAATACTCCTTTGCTCATCCAGCCAGAAGCTTCTCACTCTGACATCATAAGGCACTGCTGCTGGGAACTTTTTCCTGTCACAGTGGGAAGACTAGAGATGAAATAGGTCTATAAAGAGTATGATTTTGATGCAAAGAGGATGAATTTGCTCTAGAAGTTGAGTGATTAGGAGAGATATCTAGAAGTAAGACATAGAGTTTAGATTGCTTTCTTGGACCATGAGCAAGTGAGATATAAAAGTGGAACAGAGACAGTAAAAAAATGAGACACACATAAGCACTAAATGCAAACAGGCACCCTCACAGCTTTTCAACTTCTTATTCACCTGGCACAGTGGAGAGCCTTGAGTGTTACAGCTTTAAGCTCTGTTTACACTGCCCACCCCTTCTGCACAAATACTTGAAACACAGCGAAAGAAAAATGAAAATGAGCACTAACCTTTCAGATGATAATGAAACTTCATATTCCATAGGCTTGCCTTTATGCCCTTTTGACTGTGCATTAGGGAACGCTTCTCCCTGTTTACTCCTCTATTGTCATGTGAGTAGCCCTGCTGGGTTTATAGCATATTTGTTTAAGTAAATCTTCCTTGGTAGAAAACGCATTGCATTTTATTGTTGTTCTGAAGACACTTGCATAAACATTGTGTCATTTCTATAATTACACACTTAAGTAGTTAGGATGCCTGATTGAGCAGATTGTTTACTGTTATTCTTTTATAATTCTTTTTTATTTCAGTAGTTTTCCTTTTAGCTACATGATAATATGCACTTTTATCTAATACTGTAGAAGGTGCGTGCTAGGAGGAGCAGATTGTTGACTGTTGTTTTAATAAATATTTTTATTGAGCTAATTTATATTAAAGTGATCTTTTCTACTAGCAGAGAAAAAATGGTTTCTAGAATGACTAGCCAACTACAACAGACAATATACAGACAATAATAGCCATCAGGTTTATAGCAATACCTTCAGGCGGTCACAACTGAAGGCATATGTTGCTGCACAAAAAAAGCATGTATTATGAAACATGAAACTGCATCATGTTTAAGGTATCCTGCATACAGTACATGTTAGTTTAGTGAAAGGGCACATCTGTGCTGTACTTAGATGACTATTTTATTCACTGGATAATGGCGATTTATTCATTGATTTCTGGATCCCAGATTGCCAAGAAGATATCAGATACCTGGTTGATGTTAAAAACAGTTGGACTTTGTATTTGAATCTCATTGTTTGTAGCTGTTTAAAAATCATAATTGAATAACAAGTAAATGAAAAAGAACGAGCAAATAACAGTAAAACATCACATATCATTCCATTCTCTTTGGTTTCTCAGAGAGAACAATATACACAGACTTACTCACAGGAGTTTCCCCACACACTTTATTAAAATTCACTTGGCCCCATGCAGATACTCAAGTTGAGGTCTGGACCATAAAATGAAGATGTTACAGGTCATAATTCACATTTCTGTCTTGCAGTGCTGTAACCAAGTTGCCAGAAACAAACAAACAAATAATAAATGTGGTGGAGTCTTATACATGCTTTAATTTCCACTTTTTGCTTGAAGCCCAGGAAAGAGAGGTATCATGATTTCCTTCCCAGGCTAAGAGCAAAAGGATAGATGGGTACATTCTACCTAACCAACAAGATGTGATATAAACTGTTTTGTTGATGTGGTAGTTGCCAGACCACCAATGTCTCATCCTGGATTCACTTATAAATGGTCTCTGTAAGTGTGGAAGAATTGAGACTGGTACTTCAGCCATGCTGTATGTGTCAGGGTACTTCTCATTGTCTGCTTGGCCTCCATGAGTGGCTGTCACCTCCCAGTGCCAGGGTCCATATGCAACCACCCTACCTTGCAACCTGAGAAGCAGAGTTCCTAATTCAATTTTCACATCTGAAGGATAATGAACCACAGAAAAGAGAACTCTGCCCAGAAGCATGAGAAGATCCTACTTTCCATTCATAATTCATTGCTTAACCTCAATGACATTGAACTCAGAGGGACGACCGAGAGGATTACATGAAAGAGTCATTTGTGCTTTGTAAAAATAAGATTAAGACATGTTCTCGCTTGCTCTCACTGCAATGTGCAGTTCTTGTAAGCCACCTCTTCTAAGCCCACATAGCAGAACATGGCTTCAAGTTTTAAAAACAGGAAAGTATCCTCCCAGCTTTCGTTTCTGTACCTCAGATTCTTCAAATACAACAAAAAGTGAACTATATTGAACTGTTATTTAGAATGGAAAAGCTTATTTCTACAAGCATTTAGATACTTTTCTAAGCAAAATATTAATTTTATTGTAGAAAGCATCAACGTTTTCTCAAGTTATTTTACTCCTCTCCTCCTTGGGAAAAGAATATGTGAAATCCCAAATTTTCCACACCAAAATAGTTTTTGATGGACATATTAAAGGTAAAGGAATGATGTTTCTTCTGGAGCAATATACGTTATATTTACCTTTGCCTGATCAACTCCACTGAAAATATTATTTCTGTTTAGCTATAACAAACCAAAATGGAACATATTTCTTTTTATTTTTTTCCTGGCCTATGTGGTTAAGGCAATCTCAAAGCTGTAGTGGATTGTTTCTATTAAGAGGAAAGAAGAAGGGTATCAATCAGATAATGTGGAAAACACAATGCGTTTACCACACTCTTCCTTCTGCAGTGTCAAAGCAATCCATCCACCACCCAATGCATTTCCAAATATGCTCACAGCTGAACAAACACAGAGGAAAACAACAGGATGCAGGGAATCACAAGGCATCCCGAGTTGCTCCTGTGTGGGCCAGCTCATGGCATGGGCATGCTGCGGACAGGAGCCCTGGGAATGGTGGCAGGCACTGAAGGGCAGGAGCCAGGTGGAACCTGCAGCACCAGGTCGGGCAGCCTCTTCCTGCCCCACTGATTTAAGGCAGGAGCATGCCAGCCTCAGCCAAGTAGCTGTGTTGTTTCTCTCTCTCTCCCCTGTATAAGTGAGTGCCTGTGATTACAGCTTCTAATTTGTCTGACCACAGCAGGCTTTGCCTTGAGCTGTGGCTTTCTCCACTGCCAGTACTCATCAGGGCATTTAGTTGCCTTGAACGAAAAGTTGCTCGTTAGCTATAACCACATCTTTGACTGCTTGGGCAACATGTTTACTAGAAGCCATTAACATCTTTCAGCCCGAGATGAGGGGAAAAAGCAGAATTCCTCCACTTCACTGTGATAGATTGTCATAGTTACAATTAAGTATTCATTGCTCTCCCACTAGCAATGGCCACTGTCTATTTCACCAGTGACAGAGCAATGACTATCAAAAATGTCTGCTGGAGGGGAACCTTGGAGGTAATCTAGTTGAAGCCCCTGACTGTAGTGCTAGGTCAGGTCAGCCATGGCTGTGCCAAGGCAAGTTTTGAAAGACCTGAAGGACACAGGTTTCAGTCTCCCAGGATACCATGTCTCTCAGTGCTACACACTCCTATTAGCAAAGAAATTTACTGATCTCTTCCCTGTATTGAGCAAAAAAGGGCATGCAAGTTATGCCTGGCACACCAGAGATTACCTCTTCCAGGCACTACACACTCCTGGTGATACCAAAAAACAAGGAAGCCAAGGCAGTGACCCCTCAGAGCAGCCGCACGTCTCCCAAGTGTGGCTGCTGGCATGGGCAGCCCACACAGGAACAGCACAGGATGCCTTGCAGCTGCATCGTTGTGATCTTGTGAATGTATTTGAGAGAGAGAGGGGAAAAAAAAACCCCTTTGGCATTATAGAAGGAAGAGTGTGGTAAAAGCCATAATTTGGCTGGGATTAAAGAAACCACTGGAAGTTCCTTAGTTTTAAATTTTGCACAGATGTCAACTATACTTGTTCCTACTGTCTTTAATTTAATGTCTGGAATATTGTGGTAATGTAATTCCGATGACATATGACTGGGAAACAGCCAGACCAACAGATTTGTGAAATTTTCTTTTTATGTTTAGATTTAATAAAAAAAAAATCTCTCATGTGTGGCTTTTCTACACAGCAGTGTAAGAAAATGTTTGAGAAAGCTATGAAAAATATCTGCGAAGTGCACTTGAACATGCCTACAGACAGATCAGAAGGCAGAGGCACATTGGAGCAGTGGTGGCAGCTGCCATTTTCTTCTATTTTTCCAGCTCAATAACCAGACCTCTTCCCCCTCTTACCACGGAGAAGAAGAGACAAATGCCAGCATGCTCTGTATTTTCTTCAGTCCCTCAACCCTTTTACTAGTCTCTGGGCTGAAGAAGCATATAGGCACTTATCTTGAACTGCTTCAGATATTTTCAAAGTGCTCACCCTCATGGAGCGCCACACATTTTACTCTGTATTACGCATTGCAAAGCAGTTTGGTATATTACAAATGCTTTGGATATGGTGTTTGGTGGTGATTTAGTCAATAAAGACTCAGGGAAACTAATAAACATTTCAAGCAACTGTAGTCAGATTTTTGGTCAAGTGACACAGACGAGCTAAAATCAGGGTCATGTTTATCTGACTAGATGGTGTTTAGACTAGTCTGTTAAAGTTTCCATAGCAAGCAAGAGCCGAAGTCATCTTAATCTCATAGAGATCCAAGAATTTAGTTCACTTTACCTGCTAACATATGGAAACAGCTTCAGAAACTGCTTTTAACAAACAAACAGCTCTTGGAGTGACCCTACACAGTCCTTTTTAGCCTTTCAGCTCCTTCATGACTTACCACAAAATGTGTTTGGAGACCATCATGCTTTTGGAAGAATAATACTAGTATATAAGAGACTTCAGACAAAATGAACTGAATGCTGATTCCTAAAGTTGTTTTGTATGCATGATTTTACTGTCACTGTGTCTTCCGTAAGGTCTGAGTAAGGTATGACCAGATTACACATTAAATTACCTTCTCTACAATGCATTTATAACTAATTTATTTTTGTCCATGATGTTTTTACATGATGGAGAGAGAACTGACTCCCTAACACAGTCCTCTGCAGCTGAAGGGAACATTAGCTTATACAATGCCCTGTGGCAGAGGTGCCCAGGCACAGCCAGGGCAGCACTGCATCTCAAGAGCAAGTTTAGGTAAAATAAAAGCTCTTGGAGTGGTATGTTTAATGTTAAAATTTGTGGAAGACTTTGAATAATTCTTCAATAAATGACTTTAAAATGCCAGTCTGGTCTCACTGCGTGTGCAAGTGACTCATAGTGTTTGGGATCTGTTTGCATTTATTGCATTATATAACTGCAATAACACAAATCTCTCCTCAGAAAACACCTTTGAGTCCTGTTCATGTGCAGCAATAAGCTCCTAGCTCTCTTAATCAGCTTTCTAGTCAATTACTCTTTCACTTGCTTTGAATAGTTGACTGACATATTTATTGCCAAATTCTCTTTTTTGATTAAAGAAAAAAAATACAGTAAATTATAAGGTTCAAAATTTAGCTGCCAAAAGAAAACTATGGAAATCTACATGCATCTTTCTGCTGATCTTTTTCAAGAAAATATAACATACACAACAGCCACAGGAGCTTTGAGGCCAAAACTTTTATTTCAAGAAATTTACTTTTTCACCGTATTACTGTGGGTCTACAAATGCATCCATTTTTTCACTTGAAATGTTGACTCGGCTTTCATCTTAAAACATACGGATGTCATTCTCTTTTTGCTCAGAGGCACTGATGCAACTGAAGAAAAACATTAAGTTTCTGGAGGAAGGCCAAGCTGGATAGCAGGAGCATAAAGTATACAGTGCTTCCATTGACATCAGATCTGGAAGCAGATCAGATATGAATGGAAGACCCATAGTGAGTCAGGTTTGCATGTAAACCTCCAATGAGCCTGGAGTAGCTCCAAAAGCTAATGTGATATCAATGAAAGAACTGCTCTGTATTCGCATTCAGATATTTCTGCTGCAAAATCAGATCAGGTTTAGTTCACCAATTAAGATTTGGTCAAGCTGTGGGGATAATTTTTTTTAATAGATCCATCAAAACTTCAGCAAAGGATTGTTAAAACAATTACACAAAACAATCAGAGCTCAGAAATCCATGGTTAAAGAAGACACTCTGACCTGCTTAGTTAAAAGAAAAAAAATAAAAAGAGAAGAGAGAGATATATTTTGGACTCTGCTTTCTGTAATACCAATTTTTCCTTTCTACACTTGACAAACATTTATTTTTGACAGAGGGTTCTTGTTATAATCTTTTATTTTGAATTGGCAATTTCAGGTGTTTTTATCGCTTGGTTGCTGATTGATGGATTTATTAGTTCCTTGAATCCACTAAGAGTTTTTGTCTTGGGATTAGAACAATTTAGAATGAACATAAAAGTAATTCCTTTCTGAACAGCTTTCAATTATAAATATGTAGGCTATCAAGTATTCCCCTGGTTTTTTATTTCTGAAATGTATATTTTATGATTACAACAGTGTTGTTCTCCTGTTCTCTCAATTCATGCACCAAGTTTTTGAAAAAGAATAAAGCAAATGGAGAAGCCAGGAAGCAACAAAAGCAGCCCAATTCCCATTAAGAAAGTACCACCTTCTCTTTGTTTTGTGGAAAACAGCATACTTGTCATGTTCCACAAACTTAAAACAAAATATATAAATATTACCAGATCCTCATTTCTATGGAAAGTTAAGGCTCTCGTTTTTTGTAACCTTGCTATCTCAGAACTTCCTACTTACTGATTTCTTTCTGATTTTGCTGAACAGGACGGAAAGAAATATGAATACATTCTTGGTTTAGTGGATAGGTTTAAAGGTGCTCCTTACCCACTCAGAAGTAAGTCCCTGCTGTGCAGTCCCATCCTAATCCACCATGTTGATGTCTCTGTGTCATTTTTGAATGTCATTTTTAGAGCATAGTGAACTTGATATTTTCTTTTTGTGTGTGTGCTGTACTGCATGTCAGTTACATAATATCAAGGTATTACAAAAATCTATTCTATTTCATGGCATCAGTTCAAGTCCAGAATAAATTTTGCTGCCTTTGCAAGGACCCGGTACAATTTTAATTTGAGATTGCAAGGTCAGAAAAACATAGGTCTTCCACCAAGACAAAAAAGCCAACATGTTGCTCTGCCTCCTCTTCTCAAGTTTCAGGTATACTATAGGTGCCCCCTTCTGTACTTTTCACTTGATCCCAGCTCTGGATCTGCCCAGATGTTTTGCTGTTTCATGTCTACAAGCAAGGTGGCAGCTTCAAGAATGGAGATGCAGGATTTCCTGTATAATTTTGGATTTATATTTTTGTAGCATGCATAAGCATGTATAACAGACATTAATGCCGTCCTTGGGAGTAAACATTCAGTCTCACATCCATTTATTCCTTTGTTTGTTCTACAGCTATGAAAGAATACAATCCCATATTAAAAACATGTTAAACATTAGCCAGTCCTGGTTTTAGAACTGCACATATATAAGCTGGTTCCCAAATTTTGCTGAAATCTCTGGGGAAGCACCCACTTCAAACAGACTCTCTTTTCAGGAAGCAGCAGGGCTCTCTGTTCTTTCCACTTTGTGAATTTACTGTGTTCTTCGTTCCCATCCACCTCCTCTCTCCTTGCTTACTGTTATGCATGGACCCAGGGGATCATCCCTGATGTGCCAGTTGGATACAGCCTTTTTGTCTCTTCCTTGCAAGGGAACCTAATAAGTTCTTGTTACATGCATTGATGGGTAGTTTTTTAATGGTGCTTGAATTTCCAGGCTCACTGTAAGTGCCACACCTTTTCTTCCTTTCAATTGTGAAATTCAGCTTCCTGTTTTAATAATGATGCATAGACAGTCTGACGCCAGAGTCTTTGCATGTGTGAACTTTCTAGGTGAATGCTAGCTTGACTCACCCCACAATTAAAGTTTGTCAGAAGAAGATCCCAATGTATATATTTGAGCACTATTATTGTTCAAGGGACAAGCATAAGCAATTCATCTTAATTTGAGATGTCAAAGAAACGAGTGAGAAAGTCTAGCAACAGATGTATTTTTGTTTTCTTTGTGCAGTGGAAAAACAAAATAGAAACTGAATCTCTGAGCTATTATTTTTGTATGCATATTAAAAAATATATCAGACTTGAGTCGAGGTTTTATCTAGCCAGTACATTTCAGACATTAATCCATTCCTTTTATGCACTGCAGGCTGAAAGATGTCTCCATTTGGTTCTGCAGGAGCACTGTATGCAGGCGAAATGGTAAAAATTTCTGTCTTCCCTCCTCAGTGTGCAGGAGGCATCATTCAAATTCAAGTATAGGAATAACTAAACACTAATGATATCATATTAATGCCAGACAGGGACAGCATTATTAATAAAAGCCAAAGATGGCTCTAAAGCTCCAAAAGCTTTCCTACAACCAGAGGAATGTCTGCATACATGACTCAAATCCAAACCATGCCTTTATTGATTTCCACACACACGCACTGGAAATACCCTGTATTACAAAGAATAACACCTTGGGAGTACACATCCTTTCTGTGGATTAGGCATCAGGCTACCATGTACAACCCCTACACATGAGGCTGATAAGTCTGTAAAAACCTTTGCACTGTGCTAACTTTAGGGTGGGTGTAATCTTGAGAGGTGGTCCTGTGATGCACAGCTTTTTCAAGTGTGGCTACTTACCTGCTTAAGAACATGGGACTGTGTTTTTTTCTTGGGCCCCACATGGGTTGTAACAGAAAAAAACAAATTCTGGTGGGGATAAACTTGCATTTTTCTCTACATCTGTAAGAACTAGAATAACTCCATTGACACGTACAAACCACTTGTGAGTAAAACTTTTGTAAATGAAAATATTTGACCCTTAGGAATCAGATACAATAAACTGAGTTAATCTACTGAAGATAACAGGATAACTTTATTCCTTGATACTAATTTTTAAGTCATAAAAAACAGTCAGAAAGTTGCTATGCAATCCATTCCATTTGAGCTCTCAGTTTCCAGTTTCACTCATTGTGTTGATAACATGATTTATGTACGCCATCCTGAAGTATTATGTACACACATCCTCAGTATTTTTACCCCAGAAAGTACTGATAAAGGTATATGTGGTCTTTTTTGTTTGGTTCCTCTGAAGTCTATGCCCTTTTTCAAATATATCACTAACTTGCTGTCTCCAATTCTAATGCTCTGTCACATTTTCCCTGTCTCTCCAGAGCCTCTACATTTCATTTTTCTTTCAGAGCAGCAGCTGCTGGGCTCCTTCTTTGAGGCTCTCAGCAGAGCTCAAAAGCCAAACAAAATACACAGAAACCTCTGAACTAGATTTCCATTTTTCTACAGGACTCCTGACCTATTGATCTTCCCAATCTTAAAGGTCAATCACCGCAAGAATTAGCTCCTACCCTGTGACTTAATAGTAATCCTTACTGAAGACAAACTATTCTGTATCACCATTCCTCTGGTAAGCACACTGAACCTGCTGGTTTCACATTTCTCCTCCCCACATCACTAACCCTTTCTCATTGCAAACACCCATCTTTCCACAGCTGTATCCACAGCTGTAAAAGTTGGGCCTGACACATCTGCAGATGCACGGCAGCAGGGTGATCCCTCAGGACTTGTCATTGGCAGCTGCCAGAAGTGGGTACCTAGTTGTAAGGAAAAGGGGATTCAACTTCAATATATAATGTTTCGAGTTGTAGACCTAAAATCTAGCTTTAAGTCCTAATCTGCTAAACAGAAGAAAAAAAAAAAAAAAAAAAAAAGAAAATAAACAGTACCACTTGCATAAATACTTAAAACTGTGGATGTTTATTAGACTACAGGCTCAGGGCTGCAAGGCATAGGTCCTGACTGCAGTTGAGGTCCAGAATTAATCTCTCTCTGCAAAAGATTTGGCCCATGAGAAGCAAGCAATACTTCTTCTAAATGGGGTATATATGCTCTTGATAACACAGTATAACAAATATGTCCAAGTACTACTAACTGTTGCAGTATAAGAAGTCATAAAAGAGTTGTAAAAACAATTGAAATGCCATTTTGCTCAGGGCGTTGCATATAAATTGGTGTGTCATCCAAACAAGTGTGTTAGTCATTAAATGAATGGATTTTCACTGGTGAATTAGTATTAGCAAATTCATTCATGATACTGGTAACATCTTGTTCATGTTCACACATGAGTGTAACACAGAGGAACCAGGTGATTATTTCTAAGTGGAGGTTGTGAACACTTGCTAAAATGGTTAAGATGCCATACCAGTTGTTGATCTGAAGGATTTCTATTGACTTCTCCAGAAAAAAAAAAAACCAAAAAACAAAAAACACAAAAAAAAAACCAGAAGAAAAAAGATGAATCCAGGCATCAGTCCTTATAAACACAGTTTAAACAATGTGATTTCACAGTTGCTTAAAAGTCACGGAGCAGCTGCGTTGAAATTGTAAAATCTGCAGTTTTGTTATGCCAATGACTTTCTATTGGCCTCAGTCATAAAATAACATACTCCTCACTGAAGTTCTCTGCTAAACAAAAAACACATCCAGACTGACTAAAAATCAAACTCAGACAAGCAAAAAAACAATTTGGCCTTCATCTCGCTGGGCCCAATTGGTCCAATAATAAACAATTTTATTTTTCTTCCTCACTGCTACTCCTACTGATCATTACTTTATTCCCAGTGGAGAAAATAAAGCACTGAGAAGTAACTATTGCTGACGGGAGTTCACAAACAGTACTTTGTCCTCCTGCAGGAGTTAATGGCATGCTGAAATTTTTCTAACTCTATTACTATTTTTGCACAAATTTCAAATTTGCCAACTGTAAAAAAGGATCTGCTGAGGAGGTTTCTCTCCAGCAGTGAAGACAAGCAAGTCCTAATCATTCACCACTGCTTGGGAATTCAGGTGATGGCTTTCAAATAAATTATTGCTTCTAGAGTAATAACTATTTTTAGCCTACATCTTCTGTGCCTATGTCTCTAGTTAGAGGGTACATTAAGGTCTAGTGTACTGTATATTTTAGGCAGAATAAAAATAGGTTCTAAATATAGCACTTACTTGAATGCAAAATAGATGTTCCAGATAATACTTCAGGCAGTGAAACTACTACAACACTGTACTGCTTATAGGTATAATGTCAGGTAATTGGGGAAAACAGCCCTTTATTTCCATGGTGACAGGTAATATTTGAATCACTTCAAAACAAGGAAGACATAGGTAGGAATATTACCATTTGCTTATTTAAAGATAATGTTAAAAATCTGATTTGTTTATGCTTTTTAGCCTCATTTTTCTAATATTGCATGTGGGGTTTTTATGATTTTCTAATATTGCTTGTGTTATTTTCATGATTTCACTCTCTGACAACAGCGACTTGTCAAATATTTGAAGGACTGCATGCCAGGATAGACGGGATACAAAGCCTTCTTGAGGACTCTGTAAACAATCTACTATGGTTTGCATCAGATTATATTTGTATGGGATTGAGTCTGTTAATTTCGTACTTATAATGGTATTTACCAGTCATATGACTGGATAAAAGACAACATGGTACACTGTGGCTATGATCAGAGTATCAAATATTGAATCAGTAGGAAGCCCCAAAAGACATTTTGATTATCCATTTACATTTCTTAGATTTAATTCAGTCTGTTGTTATGCATACCCTTAGATTTAGAAAACAGTGAATATTAATCTTCTGAAAGGATAAATAAAATTGATCTCTGTGGACATTATCTGATGACTCATCTGCTGGACTGTGTGGGAATTCAGTTACTATCAAATAGATTTTATTTTTGGAACAGCTACAGCTAATGCAGTCATCATGCTGACAATGTGTACCATTTAACCTTAAGGCTTATATTAAATTAACAGTGCAACTAAAAATGTAGACCATGATCATTTAATAGACTACCTAGGTGTACAAGCACTGAGCTCAGTCTAGATTTCTATGTGCTCAAAAGGACACCACGTCACTGCTGTTCAGCTTTCAGGGTTAGTAAACTATTGAATTAGAAGGGGCATTCCATACCTTTCGGTGATAAGATTTCAGACTACTTGCAGTCTCAGCCTGATCCTCTTAAACTATTTCTAGTTTTATGTTTGGATGGCAAAAGCAAATGGATTATCTCATTCAGGTCAGCAAGAATTATTCAGCCTTACATCTGAATACCACTTTGACCTTCCTTTTCAAAACTAGCACTCAAAGACTGAGAGCATCACACAGACCTCTGCTTTAAGACCAGCGTCACAGATGAGTTGCGCTCCACCAACCATCATAAGCCTGTGCTGTGAAAAGAATGACAGCTAACAAAATCTTCTTTTCTTTTTAATCATCAGATGCAATGTGTCACACAGATTCCCAGGCAGTTCACACCTTCCAGAGCAGTTGTTTCACCTATTTGGAAATATGACTTTGAATGCATTAATTCTCATAAAATTAATGACTAATGTGTTTCTTCGAAATCCAGAGTTTCCAATGCCAAAGATGGCAACTGGGAAGAAGTGCTGGTAAGGTGCACCACCATGTGTCTCCATTTGATCTCTGTACAGATGGAAAAGGTGGTGATCACAAGGAGTGCAGGATGATTCCTGGAAAGCTGTGATAAATCACACAGAAGATGATTCAGAGCACTCTGGTGATGGAAATTGATGCATCACTGCATTGCCCTCTGGATTCTCCATTAGCCATACAAGCAATCTAGGTTCTAATTTAAGTCCTCAAGCTCTACGGTATTTATATTTGGCATGTAAATTCTCTTGGGAAAAAATATTGAGCTCAGGTTACACAGACTGTGATTAAAAGCATGGGTTCACCCCAATGATTTTTATTTTGAAATTCAGTAAAGCTTCCAAAAATTCCGGATGGTAAAAAACCTGCTAGCAATGGTAATAGTAATAATTAAAAAAAATAGTAAAAATAAGAGTTTTCAGGTAAACTGAATGTTCTGAAATGTTGACATCTTTATCAGAAATATCGTATGATTTGCCTTCCTTAAAACAAGAGACAAATATGTCTTAGACAAAACATGCTTCAGTTTTATTTTGTTTCTTCCCCAAAATGTAACATTTCATAGAATTAATCTCTCGTGTTTTATTTTCAATAATCAAAGAAAAAAAGCCATCACATAGAATAGACTGTAAAGGAGATCGTTATCTAATGCAGTGAAACATGAGTGATTTGTGTTTTCTTTAGCTGATTTAAATCACAGCTGAATCATGCATCACTTCTTGTCAGAGAGAATGTAAGGTCTGGGCAGCTCTAGAGTTCTAGCAAACCTGAACGTTGACCTTGGACATCTTTTCTTTCACTTTTTGAGTGCTCATGAACTTAATTTGAGTGTAAGTGTCTCAAGGATCAGTCTGAAACTGTTTTTGAACTCAGCTGGGTCATAGGAACTTTCTCAGCACTCTATTCTAATTTGCAGTTTTGCTATAATAAAAGCCCCAAATATATTGCTACTGTCTAGACATTTTATCTGAAACAAGTGTCCTTTCTAGTCTCAGAGGACTTTTCTATTTTATTTCCAGTAAATCAAAGTCTGTGAAGAGCTTTGGTTCTTATTAAGACATACCCTTCACAGTCCAGCGACTGCCAACAGAGGCAAACCATTGACAGTTCATTTACATATAAGTGATGACTTCCATCAGGTAGTTGGCTCAGAAATACAACGGACATTTAGAGCATATCCAATATTTCTTGTTCTTTGATGAGCATCAAGTGTCAATTTATACATAGAAACCGACTATTGGAAAGTGAAGGCTTCTTTTCGCTGACCTTACACTGTCTTTTCCAGATCTGGAGTGACATACCGTCCGTCATTCCACTAAACGCAACTTCAATTCTCCAAAGCAGCGTGTAAAGCTGGTATCAATAAACATGAAAACAACCCTAAGTTTTATTTAAAAGTGCCCTGGCTGCATTCATTGATAGTGCATGTCACCATATTTACTGTAAAGCAGCCAGCAAGGTTTGGATTCAGGGTGGAGGTCTGACCCCTGCAGTGTCACAACACCCAGGCCAAGCAACACAGAGGTATGGGGACTGCTGCTTCCTTGAGCACAACTGGACAAACAGCCACACTCTCCCCTTGGGCTGAAAAGCTTAGGGAGAGAGGGCAGCCACCTGCCAAGGGTAACCTGGATGTCACCCAGTAGTGGATGCTAATGGATACACAGCTGAAACAAATACAGTTTGACATGGCAGAGGTAGGTGACCAGCCTGTTGTGGGCTGCAGCTGGCTTGGGCAAACACAAAACAGGGTTCAGTCCTTGATGCAATTGTGCACTTGGGCACTATGGCAAGTGGAAGAGTGCAGGAACCAGTGGTCAACTGTACCCACAGGGAGGTTTTTTACCTTTAGTGTGTATAAGGGACAAATCTTTATGCTGACAGTTTTCCTGTACATGGAGAGGTAATATCCTTCTGTAAAAATTAAGAAAATATTTCAGAATTTGGGGCCGAAGAGAGTAAGCGGCACCTTTACTTTTTCTCAGTACGTGCAATAGTACCTCTGTCCCAAAACTGGCATAAATCTGTTGTGCGTCAGTGATAACTGATGATGAACCCATTGTCTGGAGAGGATGGGGACAGTTAACCACTCAGGTTAATGTTAGTTACTTTAATGTGAGTGTTTGCTGTTGAAAAGAATTATTTACAAGTTCAAGAGCACTGCAGATGAATTTTTAGAAAAAAAAATAGAAATATAATAATAGAAAATTTTAGTTATTAATAA
>NW_009916731.1:26631-33627 GCF_000696875.1 Nestor notabilis | reverse complement strand
GTGAGTTCCCCCTGCGGGACGGTGAGGAAGGAAGGGTACAGCCGGTGCCCGTCGGAGCTCTGCCCAGCACCCGGCCGCACAGCAGCACAGCACAGCGCGGCGGCCGGGGGGAGTGCGGGGTCCCCTGAGATTCTCGGCGTGGGTTTAGAGAAGAAGCAAACAGACGGTGTGAAAACACGCCTGTTGGTCTCAGGTTTTATTTGGAAAAAAAAAAAAAAAATTACATTAACGAAGGTTATCCCCTGCTTCTCTTGTCTTGCTGCGGGGGTGGAGAATTCCAACATCTGGATTTGAGGAGTTTCTTTCATTTGTTTCTTTTTTTACTTCGTTTGAGTTTGGATTTTTTTTTTCTTTTTCCACAGGGAGATGCTTTCCACACTTGTTGGTTTGGCCAAAAGCTATGGCATGTGTCTGTAGAGCCTCGTGGTAATGCTTCTTCAGGGCATAAGTAGCTTATGCGTCAATCTCTTGCTATAGCAGCCGTTCTGTTCCTGTCCTGTTCCCCTTGCTGTTCCTGCTGCCTCCATGCCCTCTTGGCTGTGCGGCACAGGAGGCCTTAACATGTGAGTTGGTACCCAAAGTAGCTATACCCCCTCAGCAAAATCGGGGTGAGCACGCACATGGAGGGGAGGGAAACGAAGCCAGAAAAGCAGTTCTTGTCTCTGACCCTACAGCTATCCTTTTTTAAGCCCTCATTTCCTCCAAAATACTCACTGTGGGGCTACTGCAGGCAGGAATAAGAAATGCAAATGTTACGGATCTGGGCTACACACACTGACCTTCACCTGATCTATTTCTGCGCCATCACTCGTAGGGATAGCAGTGTGATCAAGGACTGAGTAACATTGACAGGAGCTGTTTAAATGATAAGATAAAGTATTTTTTTAATAGTCAGGCAAATATATTTGTTAGATAACACTGCATGTGCAATAAAACCAAGATGAGGACTCAAAGGAATTTGATTCTTCGAGGCAGCAGCATTTTCTCAGGGTTTCATGTATTCGAGGTGCATTATTTTGTCAGTACAGAGGAGGTTTTTTACATAGTTTATGAAAATATATTTACACATTTCAATATGGTGCCACTCTTCTGCTCACACACAACATAAAGCTGAGTCTCAGTAACTGCAACAGTAACGAGATATATCAAATGACTGAGCAGATGAGCTGCTGTTACAGTAGGTTCTCTGTTATTCTCTCTGCCTCATTTTAGAAAGAAATCTGCAACACCAGGTTTTTAATAGAGATGGATTGGGTATTGCAGTCCTCTACATCTGCTATGCCCTTCCCGCTCTTACAAAAATTACAGAGGGGCTATTTGATCATAAGCATGAAAGAGATTTTAAAAGACATATTTACCTTATTGAAAATAAGCAGAAGATTTTCCAGTTCATCAGGCTTCATAAAATGCTGACCACTTTTCTCACCTTTTTCTTTCACCGAGCCACTTTGTTATCTCTGTCTATTGGTGTGTTCATTTGACAATATCTTCCCTATTTTATCAGCAATAAAGTAAAATAAAAGACACCCTCAGAATTATAAGGCTCCTTAAAATCGTGGCTGAAGTTACTGGTGTAAGCACACAGCATTTCTTAAGCTCAAAAGCTAAACATTTGGCAGGTGCTTGCCCTAGTAAGATGCTGAAGCACACACCTACTTATGTCCAGCTTTGACCAAGATTCTAACAATCACACCATGAGTTTTCTGCTGCAACCTACTTCGCTCACACTAGTGCACCACTCAGGAGAGGGTGACACTTCTGAAAGTATATAAAATGTCTGATCTGCTATTCAAACAGAAGTGACACAGAGAATTTCAGATTTCACTCTCTCTCTATGCTGGGATAAGTATTTAAAGGCTTGTTACTCAAAATATTTTCTGTTTTCTTCCAGCTGCATTATTTGGTCAAACAACTGGTATTATCTCTGTCTACAAACCTCATACTGTTATATGTCCTCCATCAACTTTGTATAAAGTAAAGATGTATTTGAAGGCAGGAATGGATACCTGAGACTTTCCAGTGACAGGAAATGACACCAAGCATTTGCATGGGTCTGCTTTGTACAGAAGCTAACCAGTCACATTTTAGGTTGCTTGTAGGACTATAAGGGTTGTATTTTGGGTTGCATTTTGGGTTTACTTATCAGCATGCTGTGCTAAGGCTGGTGCGTGATCTGACAAAGAGATCATAGAATCATAGAATCATGAAGGGCAAGGTTCAAACACAGGTAAAGAGATGAATATAAAGCCTTTCTAAGTAGTAGACAGAAAAGAATTAGCTATGACCATCCCAGAGAAAGTTCTAGGGGAAAGGTCTGAAAACCAGTGAGCCCTAACCCACAAGCTATAAACAGGTGCTGGTCTGTGGAGTGATGGGGACAGCTTGGTTTTGCTTGTCCTGTCTGATGGGGCACAACGTTGTACACTGGAGAAGTGTCAAATCTGAGGAAACATGAGGTGTTAGCCTTCTCCTCAGACGATTGTTTACAACATAAACTTGAATTTTCTGGTGAACGTAAGTGAGCAAAGCTGCTGTCAGATGGAACTGATGAAGCCCGCAGCCTGTGTGCCGGTTGATCTGCTCTTGATCCATGACCTTGTTCCTAGAAGACGAGTAGGGAGCAGCCCAATTCCCAGTCAGCCACCTTGCTGGGAACTGTTGTAGCCAGAACACGGACTTGAATCCTGTGCTCAGTCCTGCCCCTAAAAAACACCTTCTCTCTTTTTAAATCCCCTGTAATCTGGTATCTCAGCCTCATCTGGTGGGATTCTCTATTGGTGGTCAGGAAGCACCACAGGTCCCATGCTTTCTCATGTCCTCACTTCAGTTTAGTCAGGACACAAACACGTCATTGAAAGCACCTGGGGCGGCAGCAGCATGTTTTCTTTAGGATCTGCAGTCAGCCTGAGCAGTGGGTTATTGAGGCTGTGCCCTGGGATGGTAGAGGAGGGCAACAGCTGGTCACACGTCACCTTGTGTGTGACTTTGCCCTGTAAGGACAAGAACAACTTCTAGTGGGCATCTCACCCCATCCCTGGCTTTGCAGACAGGGACCTGCTGCAGAGCAGCCCACCATCCCATTGCAGGTCTTTTCCTCTGCCTTAAGCTCTCGCTTTTTGAGATGGGGCCTTCTAGCCTGATAATTAAATCAAGCACTTTACATCAAAGAGACCGATGAACAGATAATCGCATAGATGTTTGAAAGGAGCTGTTCAAATTGTTGATACTTACATGGAGCTGCTTACTTTGAATTCACGTTTTATATATTGAAACCAAGCAGGAGTAATTTAACATGATAGATACAACTACGCTACCAGAGTGGGTGCAGAAAGGTTGCAGTACTCAGATCTTGTCCACTAGGTGTAGCTGAAACCCTGCGTTTCTTATTGATTACAGTCTTTAAAAGAGCAGCCTTTTAATTCGATTTATTGCATGCGTTTTAACTGAATGAATACAGTCAGAGCGAATAGTGATGGATGCTTATGGAGTAGAGCCTTTACCTAATGCAAGAATCACATCTCAGCAATTCTTCTACAGTGCCATCACAAAAACCAGTTTAATATGTACAAAGACTCTTTACTATGGTTCCAGTAGTCCAGACCTTCTATTCCAGGACTCCTTTTGACATGGTTCATCTTACATCTAAATATCATAAGCAATGAAGTCCTCCGCTAGAGGACTGTGTGTTTTTCCCCCAGGCTTTATTACCAAGTTCTGTGTTTAAAAGAGGAGGTTGGCTCCACAGAACCCAGCGAAGCAGAGCACTTCTGAATTCCAAAGCTGAACTCTTAGCCAGTATTTTGGCCTAAGGAAGAAAGGGAGAACATTTTGTTTCCTTGCCTCTCCTTCAGATCTCTCTAGTTTTCCTGTAACAGCTTTGCCCTGAGTGGTATCCTTATAACTTTGATTGAAGATAAGGCAAAGTGAGAAAAGACCTGGTGTGTAAACCAGCTTCAGGAGGTCCATTCTCCTTTTTTTTTTTTTTTTTAATGGCTAGCTTTCAGTAATTTTCATTTATGAATTGTGAAGTTTAACAGGAATTAAGATTATTATTTACCTGTAATTTTTCCAGGTAAGATTCATCACCAAAATTGAGACAAGTGATACCTTGGGTTTAGTTCTGACCTAGGTAACTGCTTAGCCAAGGGTGTCCAAGTCAAAAATCAGGGCCTGACGGCTTACTGAGTACACCCATACCCTTGGGATCTCTTTTGGGGTGCAGGCAGTACCTTATGCCAAAACTACATTGCATATTCTAACACAGTTATTTCCATTTCCACTAAGTCACCCCAACAGTGTCAGTGTGCCTAAAAGTGCTCTGAACACATTATTGATTTTAGGAGGACAATATATTGCTCAGCCAGGTTGCACTATAAAGGTCTAAATTAGTCTCAGGTCTTTGAAGTCCTTCTTGAGAGTCTGGAGTGGTGTTGCTGGAGCTGCACTTGAGCAAGTTAAATCATTGCACGAGCACAGCACTGTAGGTGCAGACATGAACCATCCTCTGTAACTCCAACAACTTGTGTTATGATGATAATTTCAGATCGGATTAAGTCATGATTCACAATCACTATGATGATCAAGAGCATATCTGAGGTCCTTATTAACTTAATTCAAATATAATATCACATAATTGAGTATAACCTTGAAGTAGTATTTGGGTCAGGAATGGATTAGAGCTATTTCTGATCTGACATTAATTTATTTACTGTTAAAATCATTCTTATAATTATTTAGTGGGACCTTCTGATTACTTTTTTTCTTGGCGTAAGGTGAAATGAGTTGAAAATTACTTTTTTCTTAGTTCTGGGTTTTGGGAGGGTTTTTTTGCATCACCCTGATAGCAGGTGGTCTTTACTGAAAAGGAAAGAAAGGTAGATGGAAATCTGATTGACTAACATTCTCCTTGAGTTTGTTTTTTTAGTCCTCTTCCACAAAAATGAAGAGCTCCAAACTGCTTTTGGTTGGTGGCTTTTGCCAGCCTCTCTCATTGTGAGGAAATTGCATGTTACTTTTTAAGGAAGCTTAAATAAATGCATGTTTCGCTTTCATGTGTGTCACATCTTAGAGGTACAGACACTTTTGTTTTTCTGGTTGTTCTGCTAAAACAGTGAAGAAATAGATGTATATAGTATTTAATATCTCAGCCAATTCAGGTTGCCAGTAAAGCATTCACTGTTATCCATCAGGGGCGTTTCATGCTTTCCTTTAGAAAGGCAAGTTGCCAGCTTATACCTGTTTGTTCCAGCAGTTACCAGGTTCATGATTCCTCAGCATTTGTCGCCTGAGATGGATGATCATGCTGAAATGCTGCATTTGTCTCTTCTTCCACTTTTTGATGAAGGTTACCTGGAAGATTGATGACCTGTGGGCACCCTTGACACCTGACAATCTAGGAAGAAACAGGACGACAGAGCAAGACTTTGAAATTAATAAAGCCTCACAAGGACCCAGCTAGTCAAATGCTAGTTGGTGACATAAAAAGAAAGAGAAGACAGAGCAATCCAGACTTCAAGGAATTGTATCTTCCCCTTGTTTGCTGTTGACTGTAACATAGGAGGTTTCTGGAGGACTTACTGCCTGGTGTACCCTCCAATAGCTTTTGCTTTTTGTGACTGGCAAAGAAGTGAGAAAGAATCGGCCTAAAGATAGATTTTATTTTTACCATTTTCTGATTGGTGAAACAGTCCACAATCTTATGAATAGTCACCCTCCTTCACGCCTGCTCTGCTAGCTGATCTCCTAGTGACGAAAGATTATGGCTCAGAAGCTTACATTAAAGAACCTGGAGGTGCAACCAGAGATCAGGCGCCTGTTGTGCCAGGGGAGTACTAGCATGCAAACTTGGCATGCATCAGCAGATGATGATTTGAGAGTATCTGAGTAAACTAGAATCATTCTTTATGCTTCCAATGGGGTGCAAAAGAAAGGTGGCGCTGGGGCACTTAACCACTGGCTTTCTTACAAGACAGAGAAGGCATGTGGGAGACCAAATGATGAAGAAAAGAGAAGGTGAACTGAGAAAAGGTAGTATTTATTAGTCATAAGAATAACAATATGACAGTTCCGTGATTTTATTTACATTGTCCTGTGTAGGTTGTTACAGTCACAACCCTTGAAATGGCTCAGAGGTCTCACAGATGTCTTAGAAATTTAATGAAAATCAAAATTTGAATTTACCATGGTCATGTGAAGTACATGTGAAGTTCCTTTGTATAGGGAGAATTACTTTCTATTCACTAACATTTAGGCACTCCAGTCCTATAGTTTACTTAACTTAGCCCTTCTTTGTGCAAAGCAGCACAGTTTTTAGACCATCTATATTCAAGCTGACTAGAAAGGTCCTATGAACTTCACAACAAATGCAAATCCTTTGCAGAAAGTGAAGGCACATAAAGCACATAAAGACATTGAACATTTCTGTGAGGTGGCCGTTCCCTTCAATCTAAGCATGCAGCTCTGGTCCTCATGTATCAAGCAAGCACACCACAATTAATGTAGAAAAGAAACTGAGCACATCTTGTTCCCATCTGCATGACCTTGGGCAAGCCATTATTTATTGTGTGTTAACATGTAACACTTTATGTCTCAGTTTACCCTTTCAAATAATGAGTACAAGGTGCTTTTTGCAGTTCATTGCTGCTTGATGTTGAGCTTGCTTAACAGATTATATTAGATCATTGCATGCAAGCTACTACATAACTGGAAATCACTGTCACAGAAGTTTGTTCCTGTGTTTTTAATTCTAAGAGTTTTGTTTAAATATTTTAACCCTAGATAACCATAATTCATAGTAAAATACATTTTGGGCTCAGAAAACAGAACTAATAGCCAAGAAAAAAAATTAATAGGGTAAACAGAAACTAGTGATGTGTCTTGCAATGCTATAGGAACACAGACAATCCTGCAGATTGGCTGATGATGATGTGAGAGTATCTGAGTGAACTAGAATTGTTGTCTGTGCTTCCAAAGGGGTGCTAAATAGTTGATTTTTCC
>NW_009916731.1:23746-26600 GCF_000696875.1 Nestor notabilis | reverse complement strand
CAGTTCCCCATGCTCCAACAGGTTTGGGAATCTCCAAATTCCGTAACAGCTCTGACGCAATGAGAAGCACTTGATAAGCACTAACCCATCCTCTCTTTTAGAGTGCCATTAGAGGAAAAACGCTTTAAAAATTTGTAGTGGTAGTAGTAGAGTTTTGGAGACACATCTGAAGATGTCCAAGTATTTTGCATATATATGTCTGTCCTATTTGACTCCAGAATCTAAATTAGAGACCAATTTGCCTTTCACAATAAATATGACGTGCGTAGGCTTTTTATGTACACAAAATGAAGATTTACTATATTCTAACAAATTGGTGACATTCGTGCTATCTCTCATATTTGTCTTTCTGCTTAGTAAAATACGAAAGTCACTCTCACTTGATAACTTCTTTATTTATCCTTTCATCTCTTGGGTTTTATTCTTCACTTATTTGGTCCCCCTAACACTGTTATGTTTAATAAGATGATTCTACCAAGACAGCCAGAAAACCCTTATAAAAAAATCCAGTTAACACTGTTTCACAGTTTTGATCTGTTAATGCCAATATACCTTTTGCATCCTTTTGCATTTCCCATGCAGTGATACTCTTTCCACACATGTCTTAAAATAGATCATTGGTGTTTATATCAACAGCAGTTTTAAACATCACACAGTAGTGCTGCCAGCTCTGCATATCACTCCATGGTTCCTTCTGAACTAACAGTTCATCAGCCTCCCTGACATTATCCTATAAAAGAAGATTCTCATTGGGACTTATTTCACCATCACCGTCACTGTTATTTTCTCCCTTTCTTCCTACAGGTCTTTATCTTTCACCACAAATGTTCCCCTCATTTCCAGGCACTCTTTAAGTGTTATCTCAACCTGTGTCACTCTCCATTCTTCCCTCCTCTGGAGTCTCAAACAGGCTACCCATAAAGTCACTGTTGCTCAGCCCCTTCACCTCCTCAGCTTACTTATGATTGTCAGCAGAATTTGGACCTTGTCCTTTCCAGAGGAAGATGTTTGTCCACAATTACAAGATGCTTTATTGCCCATGTACAACCCACACAGCTGAGAGAGCTAGCCTTCAATTTCTAATTTGCTTTATTCTCTGTGCTGCTCACCAGCAAGTGCTGCTTGGGAATCAATGTCTGTTCCACACATGGAGCAGCTGCAGGAATAAGCCTCTTTAATGAGTCTTCTCCATTTCTAATTTTTACAAGCCAGTTCTAGCAGCAATCTAAAAAAAACCAAAAAAACCTTTGCATATTGATGATGAAATGATGCAAGTGAACATTGCTGGTGAGCGGAAGGGGCTAGAAAAGGGAGGTAGAGACAAGAAGCTACCTCATACAATGCAAGTCAGTTCACAGTATCTCACTCGGATAGATAATTTCTTCTCTACAACTCACCCTTGACGAATGTACCATTGGCATTTAAAAGACTTCCAAATTGTATCTGATACGTGATTTACAACATGATCACATCTGAACTGGGCCAAGAGATTTCCCTTGGCAGGTTCATAAAATGCCCAGAGTTGACGGTTGGCTTGGCCCAACTCTGTTCTCACAGTCTGTTGAAGATAGAAAATCATTTCTATCTAGAGAAGCATCATTTTAAAATTGAATTAGATTAAAAATAAACTGTTTCAGGATTCAGTACCTTTTTGAAGCTTCATGCTAGATTTTATGTTAGCTTATCATGGTGTAAATCAGCAGTAACTTCGTTGCAGTACCAGAATAACTGGTAACAGCTAATACTGCTCTTTTACTTCCCAATAAATTACCTGTATAGACTGGAGAAGAGCTGTTTCCAAACTGCAGAGCTGCACTGAGGTGTGACTGCATGCCTCACCTGAGGGATTCCTTTACTTCATGTGTGATTTTTCAAGTGAAGCTATTCTCCGTTTTGCCAAATTCTTCAAATAGCACATAGCATAATGTATTTATGGAGAGTCTATCTCTTGGGCAAGCTGAAGCAGTGGAAATTGCCTGGAGAAAATTGAAACCTTGATAATTGATTTTGCTTGCTCTTAAAGTTTCAAAAGACTTGAATCTTTCCAAGAATAAATCAAAAACTCTTCAGTAGTAAACCATGGGGAATTCCTCCAGATTCTTAGAGTGGTTTCCTTGCTAAAATTCAGGAATTATATTCTTACTGATGTAGATTAAGAATTAAATTATTTGCTTAAAATAGTTAAGGCTGTTGCCTATTGGGATTTTCTGTGTCAGCTAATTTGGCTGCACTATTAACTGCCATTGGTAGCCAGGATCTTTGAGCTGTAGAAGAAAAAAAAGCCAGCAAACCTTAGGTATATGATAAACCCTTCAGGCCATAAAATCTTATTAGAAGGCAAATCATAACCTCCCAGCCCTTTTGAGATTGATTTGGAGCTAGGAAACCTGTAGAAAATTGATACAGTGTGGAACACCTGCTTTGTGAATGCAGATAAATGCAAATAGATTATTCCCCCATCTTATTTTTTCTTTTTCATTGACACAGGACTAAGAAAGAGAGAAATGATTCCCCAGAGGTCACCGTGCAAAATGTCTGATTGGTCCAGGTATTTATGACATTCTACAGAAGTAAATTAAGCCCAGCGGACATCGGTCTTGACAGGCTTTGCACTGGGACCTCATAGGACTTTCCCAACACCAGTTCAGTTGTAGCAGTCCACAACAGGGACTCAGTCTGTGCCAGATTCAGCAAGCTTCTGTCTTCTCGACTGCTGCTCACACATCACAGTGCTTCTGTGTCTCAAGACCTTTATGAGGACTCTTTCTAAATTTTATGTTCTGCAGAGAAGGATTTGGGGGGGCTGGTTGACGAGAAGCTTGACATGGGCTGCCTTCAGTGTGTGCTTGCAGAC
>NW_009916731.1:0-23669 GCF_000696875.1 Nestor notabilis | reverse complement strand
CCTCACTTGGAGTATTGTGTACAGTTCTGGTGTCCTCAACATAAAAACGACATGGAGCTGTTGGAGCAAGTCCAGAGGAGGGCCATGAGGATGATAAGGGGGCTGGAGCACCTCCCGTATGAAGACAGGCTGAGAAAGTTGGGGCTATTCAGCCGGCAGAAGAGAAGACTGCGAGGAGACCTCATAGCAGCCTTCCAGTGTCTGAAGGGGGCCTATAAAGATGTTGGGGAGGGACTCTTCGTTAGAGACTGTAGCAAATAGGACAACGGGTAATGGGTTTAAACTTAAACAGGGGAAGTTTAGGTTAGATATAAGGAAGAAGTCCTTCACAGTGAGGGTGGTGAGGCACTGGAACAGGTTGCCCAAGGAAGTTGTGAATGCTCCAACCCTGGCGGTGTTTAAGGCCAGGTTGGACAGAGCCTTGGGCGACATAGTTTAGTGTGTGGTGTCCCTGCTCATGGCAAGGGGGTTGGAACTAGATGATCTTAAGGTCCTTTCCAACCCAAACCATTCTATGATTCTATGTTTTGTGTTATAGGCATTCCTAAATCTTCATCCACGCTGTGTTTCCATACTTTACATGCCTGCTTGTTACTATATATTAATATGTTGTAATTATAATATATAATTATGTAATGGCATAAGTATATTATGGTACATATTTAAATAGAATGGATCAATTTTTTTTGCAATATATTTGACTGAAATAGTGGTATTACAGTGGTTCTGCCCGGGTACAATATCATTTGAAAGACTTGTATCTTTCCAAAAATAGACTAAAAACTGTTCATCAGGAGAGCTGTGAAGAACTCCTCCAGGTTCTTAGTGGGTTTTCTGTGCTAGAATCCAAAAATGATGCTCTCACGGATACGAGGTGTCAGACCATGACATTCCACTGCAGTCTGCGTATCCCTGTGTAACAGAACCAGGAATGCTTGTCTCCAGATTTTCTTGTGCTGCTCGCAAGCAAAGGGGTGCAGACGGCTCTTTTCTGGTCAGTGCAAAAGGCAGGAGACCCTCCCCAGACTCTTCTCCTTCTGTCAGAAGACTGGCCTGCAGGCTAAATCAATGGCTTCCAGGAGATACTTCAGCTTCTGCAGAAACTAAGATGTCATTTAGGTAGAAGAAGAATTAAGGCTTGCCATTGCTGGTGGTGAAAAGGAAACCCTCAAAACTCTTAAAAGTGGTTTTAACCAACACAGTATTGCCTTCTGACAAAGTCTGCAAGAGAGACTCTAAACTTGAACTGTTGGTCACTCACCTAAACCTTCTCATGGCACGCAAAAAGAATACACAACCCCCCCAAAAAGTAAGTGTTTCAATGCCAATAACATTAGCACTGGAAGGAGGGAATGAGCATCAGCAGCTGAGAGCTGAATGCTGCAGTTCAGGAAAATGGCCTGGGGAAAGGAAGGAAAAATAGGGCAGAAAAAGATAGGAAGAAAACTCAAATGCTTCAATGGCATTGACTTAATTATTGACTTATCCTTCTGTCTGGTAAGGCCGAACGCCTCAGCCTTACCAAATACATCATATAGTGGAAATACCACAGCACAATAAAGTGTAGGGCTATGGATATACAATTCAGATTACAGCTGAAAAATAAATTCAGCTTTATTACAGCAAATTCTAGAGGAGTGGTCTAGCTTTCATATGAGGGTGATAAGTTTCTCCTCTTTCTCATGGACTAGAGAAAGCTTTTATTTCTCTTCCCCTCAGTGGGGACATGAAATGCCCAATGCATTGCGAAAACAGAAACCTCAGAAGCAGTGTAGGTTTCACAGAGAGCATTTTCAGTCAGCTCTCTCCTCAGCTCGCCAGATGCAACCACACCATTGTGCAGAGTCTGGATGCTAGTTGGCTGGCTGTAGTCAGCATGTAAATTGCCTGCATGGCAATTTCAACACACTTCTTTAAATTTCTCAGCCTGAGTTTCCCTTTCCATTATTGAGGTGGTTGCTTCAACTCATAGGCCAAAATTCAGCAGATCTCTTTTTAATCTTCCAGAACTACACACACATACTCCCCAAATACTCAGGAACACTGGGTTTATCTGCCCCTTTCCACTCCCTTCTGTGCCACAGACTGTTTTCTCTACTTGCATATTTAGGAACAACTCAGAACATGTAGCTTTGTATTACTTGCAGCTAATTTTTATGATGACCCCAACAAATTTCCAGTTATCAGTACACTCTGATGGCTCAAGGACATGACAAAGTTCTCACTGCCTACTGAATCACAATCATTTGAGCTGTGATAAGGGACTGTGTGCATGCTGACAGGCTGTTGCAAAAATGAGCTTGCACATAATAGCTTTAACCCCAGTGAAAGAAAGCAAAGCTGAACATGTCTTGCCTTGCATTTGCCAAGGAGTGAGGCTATGCCGGAGTAAATTTCTGCAGCTCAACTGTTGCTTAGCTCCTTGGCAGCTCAGTTGCGCATTTTGATCTCAGAAACCCTGGAGCTGATTTTATTTCAAAAGAAAAATGAACAGGAGATACGAACAGGAGAATTCTCCAGTCAAAAGAGGGGGAGCACAAGGAGCCTGCACAGACACCCTTATCTTCACTGTTGTTCTGCTCGCTTACACTGCCCTGTCACAAGCTTTATCTTCTCTCAAAACATGTCCAGCTGGTTTCCAATTCCCTCCAAAAGATTCACAAAAAAAGTCCCTGACCTTGCAGGCTCCCTTTCCTTATCTTTGAATCTGTGACTTCCTTAGGAGCACTACCAAGACATCACCAGTGTCTGAAGATTCAAAGAACTGATTTTTCCTTAAAGCATGATGCCCACGCACCCCCAAATAATGAGCTGCCTTTCCAAGTAGATAAATAAGACTAATGAGAAACCATCCTAAGACACTATCTTCACAAATAGAGCAGGACATATAGTCCTCTCCAGTGAAAGTCTGAGCTGCTGCTAACATATAGACTACTTCTGGAAACTGAGCTGCCCAGTACTCTTTTCTCTTATATCCCTCGTAAATCGGGTACAAAACATTTATGAGACCTCTAATGCCATGCAACAATACTTTGGTTTAAAGATCATTGTAGCATACATGTGTTTTTCCTCCTGTTGTTGTTCTGAGCTTGATTATACTATTTTTCACTGGAGCCAAAGTCCCAGTTCTCTTCTAATCGCCCTGGCTGCCACCTCCAGTACCAGCCTATTGGTTCTCAGTTGTTTGCATATTTGTGCATTAAACTGACCTACATCCCTCCCTAGGGAGTGGGCAGCAGATGGTCCTTAGGCCATCTGGCATCTCAAGATGCTGCCTGAGTGGCTTGTGGGTCACAGAAGTGGGAGATGGGGGTTGCTGGATAAAGAGCATGCAGCTGAGCTCCCTGGGGAGTGGTCTGCTTGTTTGTATAAACAACTTTGAGCCAATGTGAGTTGGCACAGTAACATGCAGAAAGTAGGTCAGACAGGTTACCTTTGCAGCAATGAGAACATTTGTTTGGGAGCTACTGGAATCAGAGGGACAGCTAGCTACATCAGCCATCCCCATTAGCATTGCTGTCCCAGTGGGAGAGGCTGGTCAATTCACTTGAAGGGCACTACAGTGGCTGGGGCTGAAGCACTTGTCCCATGAAGAGAAGCTGGAGAAGTGGGATGTTCAGCCTGGAGAAGAGACAGCTTTGGAGGCTCCCAACTGCAGCCCCACAGTGCCTATGAAGAAGACAGAGACAGGCTCTTCATAGGAGGGTAAGGTGGGAGGACAAGAGGCCATGGGCTGAAACAAGGGAAGCTCAGGCTAGGTATAAGGAGAAACTTTTTCACCATGAGGACAGGCAGGCAGGAGAACAGGCTTCCCAGGGAGGTCATGCAGTCTCCATCCTTGGAGATTTTTAAAACTAATGTAAAGTCCTGAGAGACATGAGAGATCACAGCTGAGCTTGCTTTCAGTGAGAGGCTGAACTAAAGACCTCCTGTGATCCCATCCAGGCAGTGATTCCATGATTAAGAATCAGTCTGTTTTTTAACAAATCCTGCCCAAATCCCAGGTTCACATCATGGAAAGCTATCCCAGTCTTTCTGGTACAGACAGAAAAATTAGACCAAATTTGACCAATCCATAGTCAATACAGACAAATTTCACATAGCACGACACATCGAAACATTGAAGGATTAAAACTTAATTTTGAAAAGTAGCAGCTGTGTGCAAATCCTTCCTTTATTTTCTGTTTCTGAGGGCCCTAGTCTTCAATCCCTCATGCTATCTCTGTTGGAGCAGGGAATAACCAACATAGCTGGCTTATGCTGCCAGATAGCAGGCTGTCTCCCCGCTCGCCTATCAGAGCTGGTCCCCTGCGAAGCACGCATTCAGTCTCTGCAGTGTTTGCTCCTGCTGTGTCATTCTGTCCTTCCCCCCCCCCCCCCCCCCCGCCTTGGTCTTCCCGTCCCTCTTCCCTCGGTGGCAGAATTAAAGTACCAGTGTCCTGTTGCTGCCGTGCCCTTGTCTGAGCTTTCTGCTTGACTTTTTTTCTCTGCTCAGTTCTTCTCTTTGCTCCGGTAAGTCTGATGAACAGCTTTCTTGCTGTCACTGCTTTGTGGCATGGTGCGAGGGCTTTAAGTATTTCTTTTTGGGACTGTCAGCCCACATTTTCAAGGAATAGCCTTAAAGCACTGTGTAATGTGTGAGGAAAACAGGCAACTGTCTAAGGCTGTTGGTAAGAAATGCTGAAAGTAAGAAATGCTTCTCTAAAGAGAAGCTGACTTTGGTAGAGCTTGCCTTTAAATGAGACTGGGGGCCATGGCTGGCTTGTTACAAGACAAAGTGATCGCGACTCAGGTACAGCATGAAAACTGAGGCAGGGGACTTTAGTCTTTGAGTCTGGTTCTTTCCATGTCTGTACAGAAACCTGCCATGAAACCTCCAAATTTTTGTTCAGTTTCATACTAGAAGACTGTGCATAAATCATAAAGCTATTCAAATGTAGCACATAGTTGATAAAGCTGATTTATCACCTCTTCATGAACTAATACATGGGACAGTGTCTAGGTTATAATAAGGCACTTGCATTATTCTGGAGGGTAATTGGAACTACAGTAGTGTGGACCATTCCAGAGTTTAATGTTTGCTGCTTTTGATCAAAGCAGATCAAAAACCTGCTTTGAGGTGTTACTGTAGTAAAGTCTGGAGTTATGTTGAGGTAAAAATTCAGATTTTATCAGCATATGCGGGCTGGTGCAAGTCTGTGGAGTGCTTCATTTTAGAGAACTCTCTGTGTGTGCCTACGTGAATTTTGAGCGTAAAGTGCTAAATACCAACACCCATTTTAGAAGCACTTAAAATAACTCCTGGCTGCAGAGCAGGTGCCATGTGTCCTTCTGCTGGATCCATGGGAGGCAAGAGCTAAATATAGTCCACTATGTAAACCCCCTAGAACTTCAAAATGAAGGAAAGGAAGGAGGAAGCATATCCCAGAAAAGAAGGAAGGGGAATCACTCTGTTTAAAAGAAGATAAACAGAACTCTGCAACAGCATGCAAGACAATCTGCAACAGAACTAAGAACATGTGTTCTGTGCTTAGTTCATGCCAGGACGGTGCCTCGCAGCGGTGTCAGCTCTGGTGATTTGAGGGGTAGGCTGACATAGCCCAGCACGGGGATGGTTTTCCCAGCAGCAGAGGGATGTGGTGCTGCAGCTCTGCTAAATCAGGCCCTGTCTCTTGCTGACTGACCTTTTACTTTGGAAGTACTGGCTGATTTCAAAGCAGAGTAAAGGCAAATTGTGCCATAATGTGAAATGTCAAGGAATACGGTCAGACACAAACTAACTTTGCACATTACCAGGCTGAGCTTAGCAGCACACCTTTTTCTATTGCCTCTGAGTGCCGCTGTGGCTTTGCCGTGTGCTCAGCCCCGGTTTGTGCTACTGGGTCCAACCACAGACTGCTGCCACTGCCAGCGTCAGTCTCGCTGTGGGACTCCTACAAGAGTCCTCCTACAGAAAGGCATCAGCCTGGGACCAGTGTCTGTCACCTCCCACTGAGACCGGAGGCCAGCTGTGCCCCAAGGAGCTCCACTGTTCTCCAGGGCTATCCCAAGTTTTTAAGAGAGGAAGGAGGAAGATGGGGAAGAGCCGCTTTCAGAGTGGGGAGGCAGTAGCGCCCTCTGGTGTTTCTACTGGCGAAGAGGAGGACCAGAGTCACTGTCAGTAGGCAGCAATGAGTGTCTGGGATGAAGCTTCCAACCAAGACACTAGGGCCGTGGAAGAGACTGATCTCAGGACTATGGAACAGGCCCAGGATTTGGGACTGCAGGAGGAAAAGAGTAAACAAGATGCAATGCTCAAACTCAAACAGTCCCCTCCGTCCTTGCCATAAAACAAGATGAGGCTGTGTTGGAAATTTAGGTGCCTGGAGACAACTGTAAGGGTAGTAAGAGTCACAAAATTCAAGAGATGGATAGGCTAAAATTGGGCAGGACTAAAATTCCTTGAGGAATTAAGGAATTCCTCTTCTGGGCTCAGTCACTTAATTTTTAGGCGTTACTACGTCTAAGACAGCATATAGTGTAAACATTTTGTGTCTTGCTGAGACTGGCACCGAAAGTCTTTTATGGCCTGATAAGGAAGAATTCCTGATGTACATCAAGGTTAAACAGGCTGGAGGATGAGGACGACTAGGGCCAACAGCAGTAAAATCTCCCAGCATCAAAGGCTGGAAGTGGGCTGCTCTCAGCAGATGAGAGCTGCCCTGCTTCCCTAAATAGAAACTCCATGAGGCTGTGGAAGCCATTTTGCAAAACAAGATACACAAGTCTTAACAGGCGTCACGTTGGTCATTGAAAGCAGTTATCATTCATCTAGTTTAGCCTGGAGAAGAATGGAACAAAACATTAAAATATTCATTTGTGTGTGTACAGTCCCCAGTATGACCTGGCATGTTGGCACCCTTGGGTTAAAGGTTCATCCCTTGGTATTTCTGGGTGTTATAATGGTTCCTTCCTGCTCACCATTCCATGCTGGTGGCCTGAACTTCAGCAGATGTGAATTGCCATAGTTTCAGAAACTGATTATGACTAATCCCCTTCTAGCCAGGAATGCATGTTAGGGAAGATTTCCTGAGACACCTGCTTTTAAATATCTTGTGTCCTTGATTCTAAACATCGAGTTTCTCTTTCATTCACCCATGGTTTTCCCTTATTACTGAGAAACTCTGCATAAATCATTTGCTGCTGTTGATTTAAAGCCTACTGTGTTTGCAGGCATGCTTCGTGATTCATGTGGGAGGAAACCATTAGCTGGACAGTGCTGCTCCATAAGGAACATGGCTGGGAGTTGGGAGGCAGCCAAGGGAGAGAGCTGGGGTGCAGTGAGAACTGCATTGACTTCTGCCTTCTCACAAAGAGGGGGAGATAGTTGGAAGGGAATTTAATATTTGGAAATGTAGCATTTAGCAATCCTGTTCTCCTTCTGTGATGAATGCATGACAAAAATAGCTAGTTTAAATTGGGGATATACATTGTGAGACTTTTGTTCTGTCTGGACAAGAGCTGGTGATCCTGTTTTTTTTAGCTGATTGATTGCCAATTAGCTCAAATTACTGAATACAACTGTAAACACTAGTCTGAACACGTCAGAGGTAATCATATATTTTGTGGAGCTTCTAGCTTAGCTCTTACAATAATCTTACTGACCTTGAATTAATTTCCAGTCAATTAAGTCTGGTTAAAACAAGATCACAAACTAGTCTAACATTCATGCTATCTGGAATTATTTACTAAATTGCACATGTAGGGTCTAATCTTTCAATGTAAATTAAACTCAATGACAACAGATCGGGTGGGTATAGTTTCACAATCACTTTGCAGTGATAAAATGACCATGCCGCAAGCAGAAAGGGAAGAATGGGATGAGTCTGTCTGGCAGGGTCTGTGACACCATGTTCCTGCTGCAAGTTGTACCTTTGGGAGAACTGCAAGGGCATGAATTTATAGCTAATAGTTTTCAAGCACATCCTGACCCCCACTCAAAGCCTTCTGTTATTTGCTTGAGAGATGATAAACCATAATGTTTGACTATCTTGCCTGTAAGCCCAGTCAAATAGCTAGACAATCAAATCTTGAAAAACGTTGCCTTAGTGATGGCCATCACTGCACTTCCAAACATCACTTTGACTGAGGAGAGTTTAATAGCAAACACTGAGTCATGTATTACAGTAAATTACATCTCTCTTATCATATACTGTCTTTGAACAAGTCAGTTTATGATTTTGAAAGCTGTTGAAATTTACACACCATCCACACACAGAGATGCTGTCCTGCTGTCCTGCACCTAGCAGGAGCTAGGAGCAGGTGCCTGAGACATTCTCATTGACACCCTCATCACTATGTCCTGGGTAAGCTGGAGCAGCCTCCAGAGGAACACAGACACAATGGGAGCTCTGTATTCACCTGGCTGAGTGCAGCTGCTAAAAGACATGAGAAAACAGAAGTTTTCCTTTGCAAATTGGGAACAAGTTAGCCGAAATTCAGCCCAGAAAACACCAGACTATCAAAACCATGTTACACCATGTCAGTTTTACCTCACTGTGATTTATTGTGTTTTGTACTTTGTCAAGAAAGCTGTCAACAGCACGCATCAAGTACAAGAGAAGAGTGTGTTATAGCTGCTTATCTTGTTCTTTGCCATTATTGTGACAGTACCAAGCCAGGCCTCTTGCAGATCAAGCACCACACTGGGCTCTCCAAGAGCACAGAGCAATTTTCAGTGCACCAGTTTCATTTAAAATATTCCTCTTTTGTGATTATTGATTTAAGATGTGCCAACGGGAGAGAAATAAGAATTGAATTTGATGCAGCTGTGAAGTGAAGCTGCCCATATTGGCAGCCAGTGTTGCAGGTAAACAGATCAAGAAAAGTAAACATATGGCAAATAGTATGGTCAGGGAAGGGGAATGGTATAAATGACGTGGGTGTCATTTTGTGTGTTATTGCTGGCAGTGGGAATAAGAGGTTTTGATTTTTAAGTATTAGATTTGGGCAGGCTTTTTGTCTTGGAACATATGTAATTTGCTTTTCTCCCTGCAGGCAAATCACCTCGGTTGTTTATTTAAGTGTGACATATTTATCAAGCCAGAGCCAACAGATGACCTGCCATCCCAAATTCCACACAAAATCACTCAGGTGCTGGCCAACCTTTGGGAACAGCTAGATGATTAATTCTGTGTGTTTTTAAACTAATCCTTCATTTGTTTGCTGTCAGGCACAGCACCAACCATGGAAAATGACCAGCCTCCCACCTCACCTGGGCAGGACATCCAGGGGCAGAGCAGGCACAAACCTGGCCCTGGCTCTCAGCCCCCTGCTCCAGCACCCATGGAGCAGCCAAGCACCTGCCCTGAAGCAGCTGTGTGTGATATCTCGGAGGAGCTGAGCCGGCAGCTGGAGGACATTATTAAAACCTATGGGTCTGCTACGAGCCTGATGGAGAAGGAAAGTGCCACTACAGGAACTGATAGGCCTGAGAAGGGAGATCTGGGCAGCGTGGAGGATGTGGAGTATGAAGATACAAATGAGGAGAATGAGAAAGAGAAGCTGGCTCCTGGGGATGCTTCCAGAGCAAAGGAGGCCAGTGGCAGCAAGGAGCAAAAGCTGGAGAAGAAAATCCTGAAAGGACTAGGCAAGTACTTGGATACTTACACAGCCCTTCTGTAAACAGAAGGAAAACTTCTGGGTTCTTACTCTTCCCCACGTTAAGTTGCTGTTGTGGATGATACAGACCTGTAGTTACTACTGAAAATTATGGTGACTCTTACAACATTTCTCTAACTGATAAGTACCTTCAGCAATTACCCAACAGATACATGTAGACTGTATCAGATATTAGTCCTTTTAAAAAGACAAAATCTTAGGATTATATCATGTAATTCTGATATATGTACTATTGGGTCTGCCCAAACTAGTTAGCCAAAGCTATGAGTCTGATGACACACTGTGCAAAGTTGCTTCTTAGACAAAGGAAAACCTGCCCTCTTGTTTGCGCCTCAGTAAATTTGTTTCTTCTCCTGCTTCCTCAGGTATTGCTTATCACCTGCTACAATGGTGCTAACGGTGCTACTATGTGGTGTGGAAATCTGCAGAACAAATTCACTGTTATGCCCGGGTTACCCTTCGTCTAGCAGACCTCCAGGCTCATCACAGACTGTACGAAATAAGCCAATAAGTTTATTATCTCTAAGCACAGCGCTTATAGAGCAGCTTGCCCATGGCAGGGCTGTTAGCTGAGCTAAAGGAAGTCCCAGCAGGTTTTTGTAAAGTTCGTCCTTTCCACTGGACAGCCGCTAGAGAGCGATGTAGTTACATCCCAATCTAGCCAGCATATACTTCATCTCCCTTCCTACATTTAACTCAGGTCAATCTTCAAGCCTCTCCTTTGCGTGAGAACCCAAAACCAGCAGCAGACTAAGCCTATAGAAAAATCACTGGAGGACGCTCTTGCAGACAAGGGACTAAGCATAGGACAGAGCGCAGGGGTTTTTTTTCCCCACAAATTCCTCGAATATCCAGGAAAAGAAAGTTCATCAGCTTCTATTGTCTTGGGTTTAGTGCAGTTATTGGTACCTTTCTAAGATTGGTGAAAACACTACCAAAGTACAATTTTCCAGCTGCAGTTGCAACAGTTTTCACTCTAGGATTTTATTTAAGCTCTTTTCAACTTGTTTATATTGGTGCAGTAGAGACAACTTAGTGTGAAAGTGAATTTTCCCCACAGGCAGTATTCCTGAACTGCACTAGACTTGGAGCAGAGAAAGCCCAACCTCTCGCAGCTTCAGGAAAGAGGAGCATTTGGAAAAGCACTGCCAAGCCCCTGGCATCACAGCTGTCCTTATCTCCAGGGACACCGGAGGGGTTTTGTACTTGGTGAACAATTGGTGTTCAAGCTTCAGCTCACACTCGGGGCTGAAATGAGTACCAAAGGTATCAGAAGAGAAGCAATACATAAATGGCTATGCAGTGATTTAGCTATGCATGCCCAGATAGTTATTAGACTGTCTCTGGTACCTGTACTCTCTTCATCAAGTCAGGGAACTGATTTACACCTCTATCATGTAGCCCAGACCTGGCTGCAAGTAACTACTGCTCTCTAAATATTTCCATCAACACCATAGTCTTTATACCAACTTAATCTTCCTTATGTCTTGTATGGGTTGAGCAGCACAGGAGCTGAGTACACAAGCTTTGATCAGGTTTTGCCTGCAAATAGATCTGGTTTCTGAGTTTCCGTCTTATTTCAGTCAAATATGCCATATATGTGACCCAGTAATGTCACAAAAACATTAAATGAAAATCAGATTGTATAGGACAAAAGCATTTCACAGCCAGTGCTTTTGCTAGAAGACAGCACATTACTGAGGTCTGAAATGGAGAAAATTCAAGCATGTTTATTCTTATGGGGAGAAGAAAAATCCAGAAATTCATTGCAAAAATTATTCCTTCCTTCCAAAATGCCTCATTTCTCACGGAGTTCTTACAGATCCATGCATCAAACAACCAATTTCATAATAGTACATGAGCTACAAATTACCTCAACCATCAAATCTCTGCTACTTTTTTTTATTATTTTTAAGGAAAGGAAGCCACCTTACTGATGCAAAGCTTGAACAAGCTGAATACTCCAGAGGAGAAGCTGGACCTGTTATTTAAGAAGTATGCTGAGCTGGTTAGTACAGCATTGGTTCTTTTCTGTACAAACTGTCTATACAGGAAGGTATAAAAAACATATGCCATGCAGCATGGTCAAACCTCATGTAGCAGTGGCATCTGTCCTGGTAATTGAATCCCAAAATAATTGTCAGGGTCAAATAATCAATTATGGGTGAGAAGGACAAAAAAAAAGTAAAATGTGAGGAAAACAAGCTGGACTTTGGGTTAAAAAACTGAAGAGGCAGAATATTTGTACTTGGAGGCAATTCTGCCAAACCAACCCACACTGCAGACTAGTGTCTCTGCTCCTGCCTTCCCCTTCTGCAAGGAGTTTTGCGTACCTCTGTATGTGAGTATTGCTTTAAACTGCATATCAGTGATTTAACCAAAATGAAAATAAATCATGGCTTAGTATAAAATGTTAGGAAGCAGAAAATCAGAAAACAGAGAACTGAGGCTAATCATGACAGAAACTATAACACAGTGAAACGAAGAGTCAAAGCCCCTGCCACTGTAATGTCACCCCTGGTAACACTGCCACCTGCCTTACTCTGTTCTTTCCATACTTAAGGTGGGTTATTTTCAGATCAAGTATTTTCTTCTAAGTAGTTAAAAGGGCTGTATGGCCTTAAGCTGTGGAAATCTTACAAATGAGAAGGCTGCAGCATTTTACAGTTTGTGGAGTGCTGAAAAATGTGCTAAGCAGAACATTGACTTTGTAATTGGTTTTATGCACAGATGTGTCCATGTCTCATCATAATGAGTTCAGCTTTCCCTTTTTTCATGTAAAATCCTCTGATTTCATAATATGGTCTCAGGCTGTTTATGGTTTAGCTCATGCTTAAAGGGACTTCATGCCCACTTTAATTAACTGAAAGGGGTCTTTTTCCTCTGTAATGTACTCTCTCCACTGCATTCAAATATCACTGGAGCACTGTATAAAACAGGAGCCATATTGGCAGTAACCCATGTGGGAGAAAGGTGTTAAAACAAAAAAATTGAGTATTCGTTTTTGACATCCTGTGCAATGTCACTAAATTAGGGGTGTAGTGTGATTAATAACTTGTCAGCAGTAAGCTGTGGCAGTTACCACTCTTTGTTCCCTCTTGTCCATCCTCCTCAAACACTTCAGGTCACTTTTTGCTTTTGCTGAGTTTTCCAGCCAGATCAGTTCCCTGATCGGGTGAACCATGTGGTGACACAAACACTTGTTGCAGCACAGCTCAGGGAACAGTGCAGCCGTGTGCCAGGCTGAGCTGGGTGCTGGCAGTAGCTTCAGCCCTGTTAGATACTGCTGCTGCTGGCTGTGGTTTAAGAGGCTGCCTGTGCTTGGGCACCCTATGCAGTAGCAGCACTACCCCACAGCTAGCCAGCTATATACTATTTAACTGTCAGTACATGTCCTGGCACAGTCTATAGCAAGGGCTACCCCAAAAAATGGAAGGCAGCAGGGAACACAGGGCTGGTGTGAAGGAAACCATGCCTGCAGGGACAGGGAGGAGAGTCAGTGTAGCCCTTTGGGTACAAGCTGTGCCACACACACGTTTGCCATTAGCAAACATTTTATTCACCAATACTGGTGCAGGCAGAGTGGTTGGGGTTAGCAAAGCAGGCTGTGCTTTACTTCAGCTTTTTTCTGCAACAGCTGTTGCAGAATTGCTTGTAACCAGCTTATTTTCAGTGGTCCTGAGGGTCTCACAAGTCCTGCATGCAAGAACTAACCACTAATAAATAAACGTAAGTGTTGTCATTGTCTCCAGTGAGGTCAAGATAAGACTTCTTTTTCTAAGTGGAGAGTTTATCTCTCTAGGTCAGCCTTCCAAAATCAGAATTCCTTCTATTTGTAGTTAGTTTTAGCCAATATTAATTATTCTTTAAAATTTATCATTGGTGGCTCTTTGTCATTCCTATTAACCGGTGAATTCCCTTCTTCAGTGCAAAAGTAAGACCATGCCTGAGACATTCCTGAGAACTTTGAAATACAAGCTTTTAGCACAAGTCATTTTTTTTTGGGGGGGGGGGTGGGGAGGGGAAGTAAAATAATGCTTGTAAGACTTCTCATATCACTATTAAGACCTATTTTATTCTAAGCCCCCTATCTCACACAGCTTGAGTGAATCATCTAAAATTTGGATAAATCATTATCCACTCAGCACAGGCTGCACATGCAAAATGTGAAACAGAAAGAACATTTTTTGTGTGTTTTTAAAAGGGAAAGGGCCAAAATCAAGCTTATGAAGGAAAACAAGTGTCAGCCTTAATTACAGAGAGGTTATTTTTTCCCCACAATACTAGAAAAATTATCTCAGCTAGTGCAGCTTGATTAGATACAAAAGCCCCTATTCTGATCTATGGGGGCAAAACCAGACAATTACACATGCTGAAAGTTGGGCATAAACTGTAAATATACTCCAAGCTGGTGGCTGCATTGTTTTGTGGCATGCCTAGCTGTGATTTGATGGATAATACACACAGCTCTGTCCTGTAAGCATAAATTACAGAACATCTGCAGAAAACAAAACCTCAGGCAGAGAAAATGTAATATATGATGGCTGTTGACCTTCTTGTTTGAGCTGCACATCACTCCCTTGCACTCACAGACTTTCCCAGTCATACTGGGGTTAATAATACTAGTGGTACCATATTGCTAGGTAATGTAATCTTAATAGCAACTGTTGTTATTAAGGTTTGCAGACTGCAGCTCATTGCTGATGTTTTTCAACCAGAAAACATCTGGACTTCAGAAATATCTCACAATGTATGTGCACCTGTAACAGAGTAAGGAGGGCTGCTGTGTTTTGGAAGGGGAGAAAATCATTAAAAGCTTCAGAGGTGAAATGCATCTTTGATGTAACTGTTATGGTGTTAATCTGCAATGCAGGGAAAATTTTCAAAACAGTCAGTTATAGGTACATGTTAGAAGAAATGACTGGCTTGTGTGCAGACTGGTATTAGCAACTCTGTTGCTGTCCCTCATTCCCCCTCCAAATAAACCCTCCTCCCTGACAGCCCTCTAGAGAAGGCAGGAGCCATGCACCCACGGGAACTGCAGGTTCCCAAGTGAATGTTAGGGATTGTCCATCTTTGTTCAGTAATTATATGGAGCTAAAGAGCCCAAAAGAGGTTTGGTTCACTGTAGCCCACCTCCACTGATGATGGGACATTCAGAAACACAAGTAATGTGCTCCCATGTGCTCCTGTGAGGAAGATGAACCTGGCAAGAGGTGGTGCCCACTCGTCATTTTGGGGAACATTTCCCTCCAGAGCATTCTCTTCTGTCAGCAGCAAAGACCCCACACAAACAGTGTCCCTGGTTTCCAGCACCTCTTTGCTGGAAGCTGTTTCTTTTTCAGGAAGCTGCAAAACAGAATGAGCAACTACTGTGTTTTCTCATGATCTGGAGAAATCTCACCGTGCAATGCACTACCAGCTGCTCCGGTTCCTAACGTTGAAACAAAAGTAAAAACTTCACAGTTGTCCTTCAAGTAAACTTAAATCAAGGAAGGAAAGTCTGAAATGGTGTGACAGGAGTGCCAAAAATTATGTTCACCCAGTCACACTGCAGCACACTTGGGACTGTTGTAGCAGCAGGCTTGAGACCAGCTTCACGTCACTTGCTCCTCTCCCATTAGTGCTGATAAACATAGAACATTGCCTAAGAGCTTAAGAAAGTGCAAAGACTTTCCCTAAACCAAAAGAACTAGTTTTCTTTTCTTTCCTCTGTCTATTTCATTTTAATCCCTGTTCCCCACCCAGCTCGAAGAACATCGTGCTGAGCAGAAAAAGCTCAAGTACCTTCAGAAGAGGCAGGCCCAGATCACCAAGGAGAAGGACCAGCTGCAGAGTGAGCACAGCCGAGCCATCCTCGCCCGCAGCAAGCTTGAGAGCCTGTGCCGGGAGCTCCAGAGGCACAACAAAAACCTCAAGGTGAGTGGTGGTCTTATCAAGGTACCTGGCAGTGGGAGAAAAGCAGATGCTTTCCCTCTTGCTCTAGTACCAAAACAAAGAGACATTTGCATCTGCACATGCAATATATGATTATATACATGTTGTAGACCTGAGGCCCGTTTATGCCAAGACCCCTTTATTTCTTGCTTGGAAATGGCCAAGTATTTTGGGGCATTAACTGTAAGCCCTCCTTGCATCAGCAGGTAGCCCAGCACAGAGAAAACCAGTGGTGCTAACAGACCAGGCTCTGGGACTGCAGATGTTAATGCATGTACTTATGCAGAACAACAGCTTTTCTCCAGGGGACTTATTGAAGGCTGGGCAGTGTTTTCATGTAATTTGAGCAGTTGGGCTTTTTCAAGTGATCTGTGAGAGTTAGTCAATCAGGACATTTGCCTCAAGACATCAAACCTCAAGACAAGAAGAATGCCAACACGGTTTGTGGAAGTTGTTTGGATTACAAGAATTAGTTCAAAAAGGAAATTTTGAGGAGTGTCAAAAGGCTGGGATCCATATGCCATGTCTGCCTATTGCTTGGTGCATCACACCATTTAAATGTGAAATTTATAACATGATTATGCTTCTTGAAAAATTTTAGGTTCAAGAAATACATTTCTGTTGTGATCCTCCTTTTTTCCTGAGTACATGTTAGTGATGGTGGTGGTATTATAATACAAAAATCCTCTTCTTTGATCTATTCAAAATCCTTCTTTATGGAGTTATAGTTATGTATAAAATTACACATATGAATTGTCAGCAGCAAGAATTTCACCTGATATAACCTCTATGAAGTGTAATGGATTTTCATTCATTTCCACCAGCTCGGGAGCAGGCCTTCAGGGTCTAGTTCTGGCTTCCATTGTACATTGGTAAGAATATAGCTGGGAGGGGAAATGGCCACATACACACTCAAACTGTGCACCAGTAGAAGGACAAAAGCAGTTTAAGAGATAATTAGGAAAACTAGATGCAAATCTCTGTGTGCTCAGTTATAGTAGCACAAAACTGGTAGTGCCAATTAAACTTGTGCATGTCATTGTACCAGACCTGAGCTATACACCTTGTTACTGACCCACACTGAATTACCAGACTGTCTTTGGGCAAAATCTTTTGACGGAGATACAAGCCAATTTTTAAGTGATTTAAGAGTACAGTGTACAGTGCTTTGCATAGACTTAACTGAGATTTCCAAACAAACCCTATCAGTGGAACAAATCAGTGGAAACTGGGTTATAGAGAAAAAAATCATTATATTTGGAAAACTTATTTGGAACAGGATTTGTTGAATTCCCCACACAATTTCCCAGATACCACAGGCTTATTAATCTCACTACTGGAGAACATGATTTTTCCTTTCTCTTTGCATACAAATACTTCATTACACATTTCATCTTTACATTTAGGGAAGTGTCTTCCCAATGTCTTTCCACTTGTTGGACTGTTTTATTTTGGGACTATGTCCCCTAAATAAACCTATCGATTTCAGACTCAGTTCTGTTTTTTATCCCGTACCTCTGCCAGGTGAGCCAGGAAAGGTACGTGAGCTGATCAGGTAGTAGGAAGAAGTGTTGAAATTTTGGCCACTTCTTTCTAAGAACTTGGAGACTTTTCAAGTAACCCAGACTACTGGCTTTCCTCTCGTTGCTATGCTTTCAGTGTAAAAACCCCTGAAGTTAAATAAGTCAGTAAGACAAAATACACTTGCAGAATGAATGAGAATTAAATTAATAAAGGCATTCAATATCTTGATTTGGGTTTGTGTCTAAGAATTTTAATGGAATTATTAGAATATTTGCATTTAAGCTTTAGCTCCTGGAGATTTTTGAATCTCTAGAATCTCATCTCTGTTTATTTAAATGAATACCATTTTCTTCTGCTTATGACAGCACTGAGAGTGCCCAAAACAGGGGAGTCCATTAAATTCTGCTGAAGTAATTTTTATTTTGGTTTTGGCAAGACAGAGAGCTGATTCATAATTTTTTAGCACTTGGGATTAACACTTCTGATTGTGTTCCAAAGTGTAGGAGACTGCCATTTCAATAGCGAAGGAGAATCTGGCCTGGCCAGATCACGAACCTCCTCTGACTTACCATGTGGTACATTGTATGCACATCACATCACGTGAATGTCATCTTCACTCATCTGGTGTGTGGAATTCCCATTAACCGGAGATCAGTGCAGCCAAGTGGTGATGAATACGCGATGTGGAGCTGCGCTGAAAATCCACGGGACGGATCAGAGAAGAAAAATTTCTGCTTAGTATTGGATACTGGCCTCAAAATCTGACTTACAGTCCAGCTATCCAGATTATTTCCTTGCGGCTACACTTCACAGCAGAAAACAGATGTTTAACTCTCCCTCCAAGAAAAGCGGAATAAATATTCGTGAAATAGCAGAATGTGTTCCCACTGCAATAGAGAGTAGCTCTGATAAAACCAACAGCAACTCCTTTCTCTGCCTGGTATTCATGTTCTGCCAATTATCTGACAGTTTGGTGGCTACTTAGCATCTTGCAGTGACATAAACATCTCAGGTCCCTTGTCCTTCCTGCTATCAGGCATTAAGCAATGACTTTCATGCAAATGTCACGGAAGTCAACAGCTTTGATTATGGGCTCAGCTCCAAACTGGCTCAGACCATGGTGCCTGGGACTGAAGGGAATGATTAATTGAAAATGAAGATTCTGCGCTCATATCATTTCAGCTGATATGGCTTCAGCAGGCCAACAGTCTTCTTGAGTTGCCCCAGGGAGGCAAGAGGACCAGAGACAAGCCTGCCCTTCTGTTTGCAAATTATCACACATTCCAGTGATAAATCCCAAACTGCAAAATATCCTTGTATTAATTTTACAAAGTTTTATTCAGTGCATTTTTACATTTTTAGCAGTAGAACACAAGACTGATAGCAGTACTGCAGTAGGACACATGAATCTTTGATGAAGTAGATATGGAGCACAAAGACAAGGGCAGAGGAAAGGGAATAATGGTTTATGGTCAGACTTCAGTCTTCCACAAAGGCAAATCTAAAAAGAATTTACAATGATTTATTTTTCTCATTAAAACTGAACATTTACTTTCAACTATTAAAAGAATAAGCACAGAGTGAAGCAGCTGACAAGGCTGAGCATGGTTTGCAAGTTATGAGTTCATCGTGATGATGCTGAGAAGTCACCACCCCAGACACCCTCTTGCTCCCTGCAACCAAGCAAGCCAGGAGCTCTGGACTCCATACAGCTATTTCAGCTGCAACAGCAGTAGCATAAAACAGAAGTCAGCCTTCAAGCCTCCAATCTGGGGGGAAACTTAAGGATCTTACTTTACACTATGGCATTTTGAAATGGGAAGGACTAAGGAACCTGTTGGAAAAGGTGCATTTTCTCAGGTTACAGAGAAAGGTATAAGCAAAGAGATGGGGCTGCAGACTTGTGATAATAAAACTTGGGTGATGCCAGCGGTTTGGGGATTGCCAGACTATGCCTGTCCAGGTGAGGTGGGTAAAGGGGAGCTGGTGCCACAGCCCCAGAGCAGAGCTAGCAGGGATTCAAGGCTCTGCTTGTGGCATGTGGGCATCTGGCCCCCTCCCTGGCTCCAGTGTAGATGCAGCCTCAGCCACAGGCTTTTACAGCTAGTAAAAGCTCAGGTTTAAAGCAGATATCTCCAAAGACCTATCACTATCCCCAGGGTATTATCAGTAGGACCTAGAAACCTCTGAGATTGAAACTGCATTACCTTAGGGATCAGGCACCAGCCTACCATCACCTGGGTACTGACAGCATTGGCATGGCGGAGCACTGGGGCACAGAGGGTTTGGTTCCTTGGCACAGGGAAGAGGCAATGCCTGCAGATCCCTGCACAGTGCCATAGCCACACAGTTGCCCTTCTGCTCAGACAGCTCTTCTCACTCACACCCACCCTTAATCTGTGCTTGGGATCTCAGGGATTTCAGAAATCACTGCTGTTTTACGAGGGACTCTGAGGAGCTCTCTGGGACTCAGCCAGACCCCCAAGCAAATATCACCCTCAGATGTCTTTTTCTCTGAAGCAGAAAAGGTCAAGAGAAATAATGTGCCCTGCAACTAAATGCTTCCTGGCTCAGTGTCTTTAACCTTGAATATTTGTATTGTCTCTGTGCTCTGTATAATTATTCTACCTCAGAAGAGAGGATGAGTAGGAAATAAGATCCTCTGAGTAACACATACGTAGAGGCTTGTTTGGTTTTTTGTTTTTTACATTTGCATGATTGCTACTCTCAGGATGTCTCATTTCACCTTCTAGCAGAAATGTTCAATGTGACATACACACAATCCACTGATTTTTTGTTTTATATTCAGCTGGATTTATTACTCCAGAGAGCTATAAATCACAGAAGTGACGTGTTATAACACCATTTCATCCACTGGAACAATAAAGTACTTTTGAGGAAGGATGTTTTGAAGCCATAGAAATAGGACTCCAGACACGCAAGTTCAATTTCTCACTCTGTTTTTGACTTCTTGAAGTGAAAGCACCTGATCACTCTTCTCCCTGCTAAGGGCTGCACCTATAGAATTGAGAACTAAAAGGCTTGAGCAGTTTTTCAAACAGTGTATTAGAGGTAAAGAGAAGTTCTGACTTGACCAAAACTATCTAGGAATGTAAGCTAAATTTGGCAAAGTTTTGCACAAAAATAATAAGGAACTGCTTGTAAACATCCCCTTCAAAAGAAAATTAAATGTTTCATTTAGGAATGCTAAAGCAGTTGATTTAAAATAACTTCTGAGTAGCATTTTTAGCTGTACTTCAAAACAGAACTTCTGTTTCAATATTGGACTAAAATGAGCTAACCAAAAAGTAACCATAAGCAATACAGCTCTATTTCTGGTCAAGCAAAATGTTTCAGGCTAAGTCAAAATCATTCTCACCAATGTTAAAAATAAATAAATAATGGAGAGCTTCTCTTTCACCTTGCTGCAAATTTTGTGTGTGTCCAATTTCAACATAGGTACTGAACCAGGACCCCCCTCAAGTCATTTGCTCAGCTCTATCTGAAATTATTTCTTCCTCTTAAGAGTGAGAGTCCTTTTGGGCTCGCACATTTTTTTACCTGTCTGTGAGTAAATACGTGTATTCTTGTGTAAGCTGCAGAGCACACAGCAAGGCTTCATGGTAATTTCTTTGCACTACAGTATTATTAGCACTAATGGCTCCAATACTTTCCTCCCATCATCCAAGGTGTTGTCATCTCTGTCGCTCCCCAATCAGCAGAAGGACAAACATCCCCAACCTTGAACAGCAGCTGCCCAAGATCAGGCTTGTGTTGTGCATGCTAAGTAGAAATTGGGTCATTTAGTATTCATCTTACTTTAAGACTAGGGCCTGAATCTACACCTTTTATGTCAAATTTATTATATAAATTATAGCTCATTAGCGTCAGCTAAGGCTTTATTCAAGTGCATTTATAGAAACTATCCATATGTAGTGTTATCAGAGATTTTTATGTAAATTACTATGATAGCTAAAACCTTATTAGAGTATGCCATTTGCATGCTGCAGAGTAGATTCTTAGCATGGTTCTGGCATGATTTGTAACTACAGCAGATACTGTCCTAGCCACTGCACCTCAGGATTACATTCCCCAGAGGGCAGCCTGCCCTGGAAGAAAATAAGTAGGGAATAAAAATAATCCATATTTCTGGATCCAAAGCAATGAATCCAGATTCTTTGTGTGTTATCTTTTATATCCAAATCCAAAACAGAATTTCAATAACTAAAAAAGACAAATAAACAAACTCCAGGATTCTCCAGGCAAAAAATCTGATTCTCTGCTTTGATTCTGTAAGAAACACCCTACAAGCTTTCCTTAATTCCATTACCTGATAAATCAGTGCAAATGTTAGTGTCAGTTAAAAAGTTAGGAGAGAAAAATTGAGGAATTGGGAGGAATTCTACAGGAAGTGATGGATTCCTCTTAAACATTAAAATCCTAAAGACCATAAATTTGATATGAGGATTCCTGATTAAAAGGAGGCAATTTAAAGGGTGATTTTTTAATTCAATCAAAAATAATTTTGATAAAAGAGCTTTTGACTACTTCCACTGAGTATCTTCTTCCAAATCAAATGCTGTGCTGCGGTATCATGAATCAAGACATGCATGTATGTCCCCTTTCCAGGCTTGCTTTGATCTGAAACTGCTCTACATCCGTCTTTGTAAATGCAAATTCTTAGTTTCCTAATTTTTTCAAGGCCACTGTGTAATTTGCTGTGTAAATTTAGAATCATGCCTAATGCTGGAGCAGATGAAAGCAAGAAAATCTCCAAAGAGGAATGCAAACACGTATAATCCTTCAAAGGGAAGCCTTATGTTACTCTGAAACAGTATCTTTCTGGAACCTCTTATAAAGTGTCTTACTTACATGACTGCATTCTCTCCCATTCAACAACAGGAGGAAACAATTCAGCGGGCACGGGAGGAAGATGAGAAGAGGAAAGAAATAACTAATCATTTCCAAGGCACGCTGAGTGAAATCCAGGCACAGATCGAGCAGCAAAGTGAGAGGAACATGAAGCTCTGCCAGGAGAACACGGAGCTTGCAGAGAAGCTGAAAAGCATCATCGACCAGTATGAGCTGCGGGAAGAGGTGAGAGCAATGCCCCGGCTGCCCACAGAGACAGGCAGCAAACTCTGCTTCCCTGGGAGAAAGCAGAAAGCGTTGCTAGCCTTTCGTCCCCACTGGCTATCATTTGGGTGTCTCATGGAGGAAACAAGGGCAGTCCCCCAAGTGTGTCTATGCATGCAGCAAGCCAACTAGACTCTGTGTGACAAACTCTGTGGCCAAGGGGTTGTGTGGACCAGCACCCTGCCTGCAGCACCCACCACAGCCTTGCTGCTCTGGGGACAGGGACCGAGACACCCAAGCAGCAAGGTGTGCCAGCCACCTGCTAAGCTGCTCCCTGTCTCCCTCACAGCTTCCCCAAGTCCCCAGAGACCTCCCCCAGCATTCCTTTCCTTCTTCCCCTAAGTCACACCCCAGGCACCTCCCAGCTGCCATCTTTTTTGACAGCCTGCTTTGCTGGTGATGCCGCATACACCTGTGTTCCCTCCGGACACAGGTTGCAGAGAAGGGCTCTGATGTAAATACTTTTACCCTTCCCCAGAAGCAGAAAATTAAGACAACAGATAAAGGAAGCCCTTTGCATTGGAATAGATTCTTTTTTGCAAGCACAATGCTCACCAGCCAGCTGGTGAAATTACTCCTTCTGTACACATTAGAGTTGGTCAGAAAATTTTTACACAAAACATCCTTCAGTAAGACCCCAAAGTACCTTTTTTTTATTATTTTCTGACAAATGCTAAAAAACATCACAATGGGTCTTTTTATTGTTTCTAAATACGTTTACTGTGAGCCTCAGTGCAATCAGGCAACATTATCATACTGAATAAAACATAAGTAATCTGTCCTTACAATCTGGAATGCCCAATACAATACGTGCATTACTAAATCTATTGAATCATGTATGAAGTCTTATGCTGAATGAAGGTAATGTACATTCCTGTCTTGTGGTTTCTATGAGAAGAAGATGCAAAGCAGAGGGATGCGCTCAGAATATTTGCTCCTACGAATTTTATCTGAATGAATCAAGAGTGAAGAGGTCTATTAGCAACATTTGCCTCCCAAAGGTCACCAAGAAGCCAGACGTTATATGGTGTAGAGGATGCCTGTGGCTCAGTTGGTCTGATCTCCTCCTCATTCCCACTCATGTCCTTTCACCCAGGCCCTCCAAGCCCACGTTGTGCTTGTGTGGCCAGAGCAGAGGGGATGGACAGGGCTTGTACTTAGAGAGCTGTGTAAATGCTACCAAGTACAGCGGGTGCAACGTGTCTTTACACATTTATCCGCACAGTGGCTTAGATCTGGTGGCCACTGAACAGCTCAAAAAAGTGTCCCCTATGCATGTTTATTATTGATGAGCAATTATTTGATCTTCAGTTATATTGGATTAAGCTGATGATTTCATATGTAGACCATGGAACTGGCAAGGACTCTAAAGTATGTTATGTTATGTTATTTTATTTTATTTTATTTTATTT